>NC_056745.1:947381433-947486433 GCF_019279795.1 Protopterus annectens | reverse complement strand
ATGTTATCTGTGAATATGAGTATGGTACATGTTTGTCTTGTAAAGCTAAGAGACCTGTATAAGGAATGTGCATAGTAAAGTACTGTTGCAGACATGTGTGTTGAACTACTTGTGATATATTGAATTAATAGCCTTCAACTGTACAGTGTTCTGCTGGACATTAAGCACATTTGTGACTGATATCTGTAGTCACATGCACATATACCTGTGTTATGTCAGCCAAATCACTGGCAAGTCTGTGAGCAATGACAATGTAACATAATAGCCTACTTGTGACTGTTGGATATTGTCCAGGTTATCACAGTGATGTCAAAGACTACTGTGCAATTAACTTACTAATGTATGGTGCAGCTATATTAATACAGTATCAATACTGATGTCCCTTTTGTCACCCATTTATGTGTGCCATTGTGAAAATGTACTGCTACAACAGGTTGAGGAATATGACTGAGCAGCAAGACTGTAAATACAGTGTGCCATACTAACATAGAATAGAAATGTATACCAGGTATCCCCTGAGCACATGTATGTATGCGTATGTTCAGCTGGAAGGCACAAAACAAATCACATGGGCTTCAATCAGTCAGGTACATAGGTTGTGCATGTTGCACATGTGTGTAATATCAGTGTCAGTGCATATAACAGACATAAATGTGTACAGCTACTTGTGTTGTATTGCCCTGACACTGATATGGGTACTAGAGTATGCATAATTATCAGGTAGTACTCTGAGAAGTGTCCAACTGTGTTATCACCCTCTGTCCATGCCTACCACTAACAGCTATATAAAAACCTATATACAGTGGATATCGCAAGTGTATGCACCCCTGTTGGAATGCAAGGTTTGTATGCTGTATGACAATGAGACCACAGAAATTCATTTAATAATGTTTCTCATCTTCAATGTGGAACAATCAAAGGTGTTTCTAGGAAGGTGAGCAACTATTGCCAAATGAAGATGTGCCATGATGTTAGAATCCAAACCAAAATGAAGGACTGCTGTAACCATCTGAAGTTGTGCATACACAACATATCAGTTTAAGGGTGTGCACACTCATTCCATTGGCTTATTGTACTGACTATTATTTCCATATGTTTTCATAGACCAGATTGTTATGTTTTCAGTTGAATTGTACAGGCTGTAGCTCACATTAAAGGTGGGAATTGATTTGAAATGAGTTATTATGGTGTCCTGTTTCAATTGCACAAATACCAGGCATTGTAACAGGGGTGTGTACCCTTTATATCCACTGTAGCTATATGGACACAGCAGTACATGACCTGTATAACCAGCCTCCACCAAGGTAGACTAATCCCCTTTGGTGTACAGCAGCAATACACAAATCACATAATAGGTTGCTATAGTGGCTGTACAGGGACACATAGGTGCAGGCAACAACTTGGAAGCAAGTCCACCTCTATCTGAGCAAGCATGTAAGTTCACAGGTGACTTCCCGTAAGGCTGACTATGACTACAAATCAGACATATCCACGTCACCAAAAACAATTGCAACAGTGTCTCCACATATGTTGTCAGTCTCAGAGGAAACAACACAATTTACCCTGTACTGGGGGTAAAGAATACCTCATACACACATGCCATCAATATAGGAAACCTGCATCAGACAGGTTAGGTGGGAATATCGCCACCCTATCCACCCCAGTTGTATAGGGGGATATGCACATTGACTACACTCCTCCCTTCTGCAATAATGAGCATGTACATATTGCCTACTGATGGCAATGACTGCAAATCTCCACAGGGCATAATAACATCACTGTCTGCCTCCTACATGATTTCAGGAATGTGCTCACAACTCCATCAGACACCATAGTCAAACACAGACCTGCCACTATCCACACACCTTCCACATGGAAGATGGCCACTGACAACCCTCTACACAGAAATGAATGGAGAATAGAGGATTATGCAATTAAGTGTCCAACATTAGGGGGAATAAGATAGCTCAGGGCCAGGAGTGTAATGCAAGCTGCTATAGCCATGATAGATTGGAGGGTTATGGTGTAGTTTGGATAATTTGCAAGTAATATCCACTGTTGATGTGCAATTTGACAACCGTATGAGGTCCTGTGAACTTTGTCATGTTTATGTCTTCCAAGTAACATGCAGAGTGCTTGCCTACTAGCGTTCTCTGTTGGGGAAACTGATATCATCACCCAATATGTAATTGAACATTATGCCCTGTTATTTGGATGGAAAGCAGAAGATGTGCGGGAGAGGACCGCTCTGTGGAACAATCTGGTCCATAGGGTAAATGATGCTGGCCTGCATAGCAAACTTTATGAGCAGGTGCAGCATTGGGTCACCAATCTCATCCGCCATGCCCATCAATGGACTGCTGCTGTAGTGAGTGACTGGCTAGCCACAGGTGGGGCCCAACCATCCAGCCCCCACTGACATCCACTGAGGAGCTCCTCACCAACCTTGGGGTACCCGCCCAATGCATAAGCCATAAAGCTGAGGAAAGCATTGTGGAGGGGGGTTGCACACACACACTGGATGAGGAGCATGCATGTAAGGGCCCAGTGGGGGTTAGTACACTAATGTATCACACATACGTGTATCTGTATTGTATCTACATCTATGCGTCAGGTCCGATTGTAGTTGTGGATGGGGTTTTCTAATGCACAGAGGTGCACATCTATGGTGAAGACAAAACATTGTGTATTATTGGGGTTAGTACTGTAAATGTGCAGACATGCTGAATCCATCCTGTACCAAGGCCACATGTGAGTCTGCTGACAATAACTCCCTCTCACCACTACCTAGGACCCTCTGGTCTGCATATGGGACAGCAGCCTGAAGCTGGTGAGTATGACATTGTTTTGTTGTTGCCTGGCAATACCCCAGGCATGTGAAGGGCATGCAATTTACCATGCACACAACTATCAGTAATAGCTATATTGCTTTATGTATATGCTCATTTGTGGTGGGGGTAACTGCATTACATCACAGTGGTCACCATTTGGGCCTATCTGACATGAATTTAACATTCCTAAAGCATACCTCGCAACTTGTCAGTGTCAAGACATCTGGACAGAGGTCAGCAAAATGAGCTGGACAAACGACCTCAAGTAGGGACATGTGTGATTCATTAGTGCTATGCAGTGGATATAAATTGTGTACACACCCCTGTTAATATGCAAGGTGTTCCTATTACATACAAATTAGGACCACAATATGTCAGTCTACACCTTTTCCAGCCTTTAATGTGACTCATTACATGAACAGCTCACTTGTAAAATCAAGCATCCAGACTCATGTATTGCACCTACAAGGCTGGCCACCTTTGAGGGTGGCAGATGTCTTATCAGCATGGTGTTTCAGTCAGGTATGATACCTCATGCTGCCGTATGTGTCAGTACACTCACTATGGCCTATTTGGCTCCAATATCACATACATGGGCATTGTTAAGGCACACAGACCACTCAGACTATGTATAGGTTTCAAACATCTGGATATTCCAGACACATCTGTACAGAGGACTGTACAATGGTTTAACTTGCTGCATGTGAGGCAGATGTTGTAATCATACTATATAAAGTAATGGCAGCGGGAGGTGGTCACCAGCTGTGTATGGTACACACATCAAAATGGTATAAGCCACACAAGATATGATCCTCACACACATACAGCTACCCATAGGGTGATTAGAGCTCCTGCCTATTGAGGTATTTCTACTATAGTGCTATGCAGTTATCAGATGCACCACAGAGCTTATACATTTCCACCTAGTCCAAAGGTACTTCTATGGTGGATGACATCAACAGGACTACTAGACTGGAGCAAGGGGAAGTGTGAAGGGTAGTACACAAATCAAAAATGGTATAAGCTAGACAGTACATGATTCACACACACACACACACACACACACACACACACACACACACACACACACACACACACACACACACACACACACACACACACTTGCTAGTATTGGGATTAGAACTCCTGCCTATCTAGTTATGTCTACTATAATGTTATGCAGTTACCGCACATGCTACAGAGCTTACTGAACTTTTACATGGCCAAAGCTGCTGATTACTGCACAGCTGAGGTAAATTATTACAGGTGGCAGAAAGTCAGCCTTCAGTTCCACCCTTACATTGTGCTAGTTCTTTCTGTCTTGCACTTCAAATAGCATTATGGCTTGGCACGTCACCAGTTTACTGTATCATGAAGTGTGGCACACCTGGGACCCTTCAGCAGTACTCGTTCATCACAGAAGTAGCCCCAGTGCTTACTAGTTATGTCCACCCCTCCTGACATGATTGAAGGGCAGTTGTCTGTGCTTCCACCCATTAACATGGTGCACTTGTCCATTCTGAGGCACTGTTGCAACTGCCTCATGTACACAGCAATCTTCCCCTCTAAACTCCAAACACTCAGACTTGTGAGAGTTACCCATATGTCACCCAATGTGGACATATGCACTCTCCAGCAAAGACTGGACTGGCAGGTCAAGCTAAGATGCACCACACCATTTGGAACAAATAGCTCACCATGACACCCACTTTGACAGCCATGACATACAGTGAAAAGCCACACACCCACCTTCACAGAGGCACTCAATGGACATTAACCCAAACAGCACAGACTAGCAAGACAGGCCCCCACTCAGACACCACAACATGGCACATGCCATGGGACACATATTTAGCATACACAGTATATCCCTCAACCTAAGCTCCTAAGGCTAACCACCTTGCACAATACAGTGATCATGGGTAACTCAGTACTGAGGTACACACATATCCCACTCACTAAGTTGAATATGGAGCAGGTAACAGCCAAATATCTATCACATGTCAGCATCCAACACATGATAGAACCAGGCATGGCACTCCACAACAACTGCGAGTATCACTCTGTAGCCATGTGGGTGTGAATGACTTGGGACACACCTCCCTGGACTACATGACAAGAGACATGGTTGAACTCTCTGATTATGTGGTCCAGGCAGGTGTGACCGTAGTCCCAAGCAGTGTACCACCATCACCCCAAATGATGCTGCGGTGCTATCAACAGATGATTGACTGCAACATTGGCTTACATATTTTGTGTCATTCTCAGGGGATCCAGTACCTCTCTTCCTGGGATGACATGATTGACAGAACCCAATGACTTGTCACAGATGTCCTACATCTATCAGTGCTGGGTTTCCAGGTACTGGCTAAGTGTCTTGCCACCCATGTGATGCCTTATTAAGCAGTGTTCCTAATATAATTACCACCATAACAGCTAGACATGTATGCAATCTGAGGGTCATGCTGCTCAACAGTAGACATCTAACTGTCAGGATGCAGTCAATCAAAGCACTCAGAGTGGAGGACATTAACATGTCTGCTGTAATGGAGAGGTGCTTCACAGCAGCAGACAGCAGCCCTGCAGTATCAGGCTATAATGCATCCCAAAACTGTCAGCCCGCAAACATGGACCACACCACACCTCACAGGTGGTGTTGTCTCCATATTCATTAGGGATAGGAACACCTCCAGACTAGTAGCCCATCATAATGCATTGGGAATACTTCCAGCCAACTGGGTTGGGGTATAGTGCAATCCAGACCATAGCCTGGCATAGGTCCACATCTATGTCCCTAGACTGTCAATGCACATTCCTCAACACCCTGTCATCTATGATGGTCCAACGTAACACTGGCATAGTATGAGACTTCAACTACCCCTCCATCACCTGGGGAAAGTAGCCAAGTGCCAGTACAGTGGCCCAACACTTCATGGGATTCATCATTTCAAATGCCCTGGACTGGCTCATACTGACCCCCGGTAGCAGAAGCAACATCCTTGATCTGTGTTGACTACTTAAATGTGGGACTGTTGCTCATCCACAGTTGTCAATCCCTGCATGGTTAGATCCACACAGGCTGTAATCAACATGGAACTTAACATGTCAGCCACACCCCTACAAAAGTAACCACCTTGCATAACCTCTCCAAACTTGACTTTGCAGCTATGAAAACAGGGGTGGATGACTTCACTGCACCCATGGCAATGGGAAATAGCTGCATGATTGTCAAATCATACACATATGCACTGTACAGACAGGTACATGAATGCATGCTGCTAGCCAGAGTCAACAGAACCCAGGCACTGTCCTCCAAATACTGGGAGACAATGTGATGGTCCCCTGCCATTACTAAAGTGTACAGCAGAAGGAGGACACTGTTGCAGAGAAAGGTGGTGTTCTATGACTGTTGAACTCCCTTATTAGCCTGAAACACAAGTTGGGATCCCTCATGGAATCCCCTACAGGCATCTATGAAGGCACACGTGCAGCAGACACTGCCGACAATCACAACAGTCTTTGATAGTTACATCAACAACTTCCACAGCATTAAACACAAGTGCTATGAGTTACTGCACGATGCTAAAAACTATCCTGAGATAACAGATATTGACCACAGTCTTGGCAATACATTCAGTGCCAACTTTACCCCTCTCTCCCCTCACAAGTGGAGTGCTGAGTGAATGTGTTCTCACATGCTGTTTCCTGTTTCTGTTCTAGGCATCTGTGTGTCACCAGGATGTGGCCCTGCAGTAAGACCAAGGGGTATGGCAGTGTGGTAACACATCTACCATGTCTTTGGCAGGGTACAGCTGTATCTGCATGGATTTCCCAGACCTGTAACACAGTGATTCCATATGCCTCAGAGATTATAGGGCTGAGGGTTGTACATAGGTATATGTTGATTTATATATGTTGTAGAACCGTTGTAGAGTGGAGGATGGTACGTGTTGTGGTTTGGACACACTTCTGATTGCTAATAACCACAGCCACAGGGGATATTCATCAACCAAACACAATGAGATTACTATTCACACACACACACACACACACACACACACACACACACACACACACACACACACACACACACACACACACACACACACACACACACATACATCTGCCAGTACTGAGATCCATAGGTTCATTGCTTCATAGGTGTGTAGTAGGTGAATGGGCCTGAAGGCTCTACAAGGCTAGCCCAAGGGAATACCCTGGCATCAGGACACATGACAATAGTCCCCAGTGTGGCTCAGGAGTATAGTTACTGGAGTGGACCCCAGGGGTGGGTATTGTATTCCCCATCCACTCATCCAGTTTTCTATTGTGGGTAGCCAGTGATGTGCAGTGCTTCCCATATATGTGATATATTCCATAACATGAAAAGTGTCTGGGTTGTGCACCTGTTCCAGAAGCATGTCCTTTGAAATATGAAAGTGTGCTTGAGGTCTTTGGGGCATGTTGTGTGGATAGATTGGTATGTTCAGATGTAGCATTCTTGACATAGTTTGGTGAGACATGGCTGTGTAACTGAGGTAGTGATTGCACCTACATAGACAGTATGATACAGGGATTCATTGGGGTTTTTGGAGTCTGTCCATACAGGGCATGTGTATAAGGCATGGTATTCCCTTTGTGGGGTATGTTTGCAGACTCTACAGTTGTTGCAGTTGTCCAGTGGGGAACATGGCAAAAAGGCCACTGTACACATTGATTGTGCTACTTAGGGGATGGTACAGGGTAACCATGTCTTTTACTTGTTGGATAACACACACTTAGTCAAGAGATATAACACATCAAAGTACTTTCTGATGTCAGTGGCACTGTTGTAGTCAACAGGCAGCTGACTGTTAACCTGTGTTCCCCATTCTGTTATAACAATGTTACTGTTCAGTGGACTACCACCAATGTATTACTTCATGTGAACCATGGTATTTCCAAAGGTAATGGCGGCACATCTCTTGGCATTGAGGTAATGTCCAGGGTGCTAACAACAGTCATAGGTGTCATGTGGCCTTTGTGCATGATGTCAGCATCACATGGATTGGGAATGCTATCACCCACCGTACTCCTGTAGGCAAAGATTTTCAGCCAGGGCACCTTTGTGTTCTCTTGCAGCTCAGGAGGGTAGATCCCACACATGAGAGGACATGGATCCATACCCTGTGTAACACCAGTCATGTCTGATCATCAGTTTGACATGGAATCGACTGCAATCACACCGTGAGTACTATCTGTGAGGCAGTTTGCTGGAGAACTACTGATATAGTGGTTGATGCCTAGCCAAGTGTATTTGTATATGATTCCTGGGTGGAGAATGGTCTCTGAGTATTAGACGGGTTGCCTATATTGTTAACTATTCCATACTGTCACATAGTCATTGCACATGGCACTACACATTTAGGGCTATGAATTGTCTACACCAACCTCTATGGTGTTTGACAACTGTTGGCCTTGTAATGTGGATATTGGGACATATACTAGTTCATAAATAATCTTACACACACCCCCCCCCCCACACACACACACACACACACTTGCCAGGAAAGAGATTCAAAGCCCTACCTATGTAGTTATTGCTACTACATTGTTGCACATGTAGTGCACATGCCACAGAGCTTACATGTAGAACAGTGTCCAAACATACCTATAAGGTGAGTGACATCAGCAGCCATTGTAAAGTATTGCACTTTGAAATGTACTGGCTGTGTACGGACACAAAATACTTCAATCTACACACATATATGTGTGTATATATATATATATATATATATATATATATATATATATATACACACGCACACACACACACACACACACACACACACACACACACACACACACACACACACACACACAAAATTGCCAGTACTGAGATTGGATCTCCTACCAAAGTAGTGTTTTACACTACAGTATCACACAGTTATCACAAGCACCACAGAGCTTATTTGGTGCAGAGCTGTCCAAAGGTTTCTTTGAAGGTGAGTGACATCAGCAGCAGTGCTAAAGGAGGGGTAAGGGAAGTGGAGTGAGTGTGAATGGCCTCAAAAGGATGTCACGACAAAGATGCACACTCTCTCACACAGAGATTTTCACAGTTGCCAGGACCAGGATTAGAACTCTTACCTAACTAGTTTGCTACACTATAGTATTAAGCAGTTATCACAAGTGCCACAGAGCTTATATGGTGAAGAGCTGTTCAAAGGTATCTTTGAAGGTGACATCAGCAGCAGTACTAAAGAAGGGTAAGAGAAGTGGCGTGAGTGTGAATGGCTTCAAAATCATTTCTTTACAAAGGCACTCACTCTCACACAAACACACACATTTTCACAGTTGCCAAGACTGGGATTAGAACTCCTACCTACCTAGTTTGCCACATTACAGTATTACACAGTTACCACCAGTGCCATGGAGTTTATATGTTAAAGAGCTGTCCAAATGTATCTTTAAAGGTGAGTGACATCAGCAGTAGTGCTAAAGGAGGGGTAAGGAAAGTAAAGTGAGTGTGAATGGCCTCTGTCTCTACAATGACACACACTTTCTCGGACCAAGATTAGAACTCCTACCTAGCCAGTTTGCTACACTATAGCATTACATAGTTATCAGAAGTGCCACAGAGATTATATGCTGTAAAGCTGTCCGAAGGTATATTTGAAGGTGAGTGACATCAGCAGCAGTACTAAAGGAGGGATAAGAGAAGTGGAGTGAGTGTGAATGACCTCAAACTCATTCATCTAGAAACACACACACACACACACACACACACACACACACACACACACACACACACACACACACACACACACACACACACACACAACTTTACATTTGACAGGACTGAGATTACAACTGCTACATGGATACTTATTTGTACTATAGTGTTACACAGTTATCACAAGCACTACTAAGACTATAGGGCTAATGGCCAACAAAAGGAATTTCTACAGTGAATGATATCAGTGCATCATGTAATATAGGCCAATGGGATGTGTACTGGATGGGAAAGGCCTCATAATGGGATTCTATATGTTGCTGTCTGTCTCTCTCTTCCCCATGTCTGTGTGTGTGTGTGTATGTTTGGAATATTATATTATGTTGGCCTTAGACATGTGTCAGTATTCCTATCCAATGTGTGTGTGTGTGTGTGTGTGTGTGTGTGTGTGTGTGTGTGTGTGTGTGTGTGTGTGTGTGTGTGTGTGTGTGTGTGTGTGTGTGTGTGTGTGTGTGTGTGTGTATGAAGTATCAATGGTGTACAATTTGGTGTGTGTGTGCACAGACATCTGCGAATAACAGATATCTTTAGTCCACTGTGTTGTCAGACATAGGCTTCATTTCTCTAAGTGCAGGAGCATGCCAGATATGGCCTTCTATATCGAGTGTGTGCATCCATTCCAGGGAGAGTTTAACTCCAGTTCAGGGTTTTTTGTGCTACAGCTACACCTAGCAACCTGTTTCTGCAGGATACCTATAGATAGGTTGCCAATATGGAGACACAATGGGTGTAACATATGGGGGATACTGTAACTATTGCTGTCTGTGCTGCTTGTGTAACATGGTTGGTTGTAGCATAGATTTTCTGACATATGTACTATTTTACACTGTGATGTATCATGTCATCAACTACTGACAGATATCATTATTTGCTCACAGTTATTTACCAGGAAAATACAAGATGAATGAAGCTGAGGCATATAGACTACACAGTCTGGCACACTCCTGCTATTGTGGAGGGGTAGCTACAGACAATAGACTGCTGGTTCTGTGTAAATGGTCCAGCACCTTGGTAGTATGCTGACTGGGGATCCCCTTCTTGTGCTTTTCCCAACTTACCAGAATGTTCATATCCTGCTGGGGCCATACCTCTCAGCTGTACAGATACATGCAGGTTATCCAGAGGCAGGACTCATGTATCTGGTCAGTTTACCTTTACATTGTGGTTTACAAGCAGCTTTGTGGCTATTCATTCATGGGTTTGCAGTCATGGGATAGTATGGGCAGACATTAGAGTTTCAGACTTCACACACTCCATTAAATCCATGCTTCTACACCCCCCGCTGGTATTCTCTCCTCTTTCTAACATTATAAAAGCAATATATGTGAGGTATCACTATAGTTGGGCCTTTAGCCCAATAGTATTTATGGCCTAGTCCACAGTTCTTGCAGTAGGACATGGGGAGGCATGCTACTGGCATTTGTCAGCATGGCCTTGCATTTGTTTTCTGTTTACTGTGTTAAGTTGTTAGTTAGGACCCCCTGGCATTCTGTACATTGGCACTATGGGTGAGGCATGGGCCTTTTTCAGAGGACTGTAGGCCATTTGAGAGGGCTGCTGGCCATCTCTAGCAGGTCAGTGCATTCTGTCACTCATATGTTCCCAGGTTTCAAGCCACTGTGGATTACCCTGGGTTGACAGTGGAACGTGGTTGAGGTGTTCCTGTCAATCCTTTCTGTTCATACTGACCCACGAGTCTGTATTCCCATACAGAGATGGGTTCATGCTGTACTCATTCCCTACAGCAAGGATATGACCTGTGATAAACCTGTGGCTAATGGTGGGGTGAGCTGGGTGCATGTGTGATATGGAAGCTACTGGCACCTGACTCACAGATATACCTGGGACATTCCCCTTATGCTGGTTTCTGTGTGGACATGGGCAGCCTGTCATTACTTTATAACTGTGCCTTTTGTGGTCTGCAAGTCATTGGCCAGACTACCAGTATTCCTTACTAGAGGGGATAACTAATGTGATGCAAACCTGTATGTATAATTCCAAAGTTGTGTGCAGTTGACAGTTATTTTATATACATTCTGTGTAGGTTACTTCCACCTGTGTACTGTTTCTATGTATGGGCCCCCATTCATGGGGTGTCCAGCTTTCTGACATTGACAGATATTGATATCTGGACAGTAAGTATGTACAACTGCTGATATGAGTGTAGCTGAGAAGCAGTGTGGTTGGCACTGCAGTTGAAACATGGCCCTGTTGACCACTGTACTGTATCCAGGCCACTGTGACACAACCATCCAGACCCACATGCTGACCATTTTCAGGCAATATTAAACAACACAACAAACTTACCACACTGACCCCTGCATATTGTACACATGCAACAATGTAGATTTGGACAGCTCTGGTAATCTGTGCTCTAGTGATATTCCTCCTCAAAATTACATCTTACTGCATTTCTACATGAGATTGTGTGTGTGTGTGTGGGGGGGGGTGAACACCTGAAGACTTTAAACATTTCAATGATTGTACTGGTATTTTGGTTACTCTGTTGGCTTCCATTTCATATTGTATTGTGACCTATCATGCAGAAAGGAGGGATATCAGTAGAGTACACATGTTAGATTTTAATGGCATAAATTTCTGTTTCAGACTTCTTACCCTTCAGAACTAAAATGCAACTGCCAGACCTGTTGTAGTAACTGTGTAGGTCTGGAGGGGGGATGTTCACCATTACCATCATTTGGGGGCCTTAGCCTGGCTTTTTTTTATGGTCATCTACACCTGTCCTGTGGAGTGAGGCTGGTGGTGGGTATGTGACCGTCAGTGACATCCGTGTGTGTGACCTATTGACACCCACAGTTATTTGGGCCATAACATGTACTGCAGTGGGAGTTGTCACCTTGTGTAGTACTGCCTAGTACGTTGACACCAGTATTTGTTATGGATCTCCTGCTGTCCCATATAGCTGTTGGCTGTCTGCTGCTATCCCATTCAGCCACCAAATTCCCTTGCATGCTTGCATCCATACCATAAATATAACTATCAGAACATACTACTCTAGTCAGTAATTGATAGGAAGGGTGACTTACCTTGTAGCTGGGCCAGTATTGAGGATGGTGCTGGAGGGACGAGTATGTTGGTTGCACATAGTACACTCCCTATACACGGTAAAGTACAGGTAGTGTCATGTTTGGCATCCCTTTTACTGTATGTGCAATTTGGAGAAAGGTATCAGTCCTTGGGTCCCTACAGTGTCAGTGTGTGTGCTATGCATTGTCTCTTCGCCAAGGCCTGGGCATACTGGGCATGCCTCCTTCTGCTTACAGGGGCAGCCTCAAGAAGTTCCTCCTCAGAGGCCCTCTGTGCCTGTGCTGGTCTTAGCGATGGGGGGGGGGGACTATGTGGCCCTGCCCCGTGCTGCTCCTGCTGCAGCTGTTTCCACAGGATCATATTGTGTGGCACGGCACACACTATGAACATTTGCAAACATGTAGTTGGAGAGTACTGCAAGGCTCCACCGGATATGTCAAGGCAGCAGAACCATGACTTAAGCATCCCAAACACATGCTCTACAATGATCCTGTTTTTTGCATGTGCCTCATTATAGTGTTCTTGTTCAGGTGTGTGTGCATTTCTGATGGTTGTCATCAGCCACAGCTCCATTGCATAGCCAGCATCCCCTACTAGATGGCCATATGGGATGTCCCCTTGGCAAACCCCTGATACAGTTGTGAGCAATGCCAGATGTGGGAGTTGTGATAGCTTCCAGGGTGCCAGCACACACGTTCATGATAATGCCCTGGGCATCTCACATGACCTGGCAGTTGATGGAGGGGAAGCCCTTGCAGTTTATGTAGACCCTACCCCGCTCACCGGGTGATGCTTTGATGTGGATGTGCATGCAGTCTATATCATCAACTACCTCAGGGTATTCTGCTATATGGTAAAAGAGACACATACTTCTGGTCAATGCCTCATGGGTGTTGGAGAAATATATGTGCTCATTGGCATGTGGTGTCATGGCATCCAGGAATTGGTGAAGCACCCTGGATGCTGATACCTGTAAGACCCCCATGATCTCCCCAGTTGGTCTTTGGATGGTACCTCTGGCTAGTATTCTTAAGCCTATAGATACCTTGGTATCCACTGGAATGGGTTCCCCTCTGTTGGTTCTGTGTGTGAGGCGGGGATGGCACAGTTGGACGATTTGCTGTAGAATGTCCCTGTCCACCCTATAGTACTCCACTATCTCCAGTTCATATAGGCCCTGATAGGTTACCCTGGGTCTGTACACTCTTCTCCTCCTCCTCACTGTGGGTCGGTTGTCAGCATTCTCCTCCTCACCACCCTCAGTCTCTAGCACATACTGATGGAGTAAAGCAGCAGCTTTTAACATTTTTAGTTAGTTTTGCCAGTTAAAAATCTCCCATCTGTGTACACAGGTGATGCAGAGTTTGTGGGAAAAAACAGTCTGAAAGGTGTTTGCATAGTTTATAGTAGTGTGTTGGGCTGCTGCATGTGTAATTGGCTGATTCTGATACATTCCACCTGTCAGCTATGCTAGTCCTTCTTGATTGCCTTCCTACTGCTCTTTCCCCTTCCCAGTTCCTCCCTATTTAAGCCCCAAGGTGCGCTGCACATACCCAGTGCTGAAATGTAAACAGTGCTGCCATTTCCTCTTTTTTTTGTTTACAATTAAAACCCAGTGTTCAGCACGCACACCCATTTAGGCTATATACACAGTGCTCAGGCACATCTGACACACACCCTTCCTTAGCTGTGCTTAGCTAAGGCCAAACATGGACCATAGAGCTCTAATGAGCTTACAGAAAGCATAACACACCCCTTATGAAGTCATCCAACTCTTCGACTTGCACTGTTGTATTACATCACCTACATGGTTAGGTACAAGCTAACACTTTGAAGAAATATGTGATTCAGTATAACTCCCCTCATTTGCATACCCCAGTGTGTAGGTCATTATTAACTGCACTAAACGGACACTTTCCCCTTGACAACCAGTGCTTCCTGGTATTGTTTGCATTCTGCATGCCACTGACTATAATGGCAAAATGCAGATTTAAATTAAAGTTGAGTTTTCCCATTTTTTTTTTTTTTATTTTTGGCACTATCCCGTTTGTGCACAGTTGCCCTATGCTTAAAAAGCCAAGATTGGCCAAAAAAAGTTGAATTTTCATAATAATTAATCAATCTTTAATACCAATGGCCTTATATTTGGCCATTGCCATGTCTAATGTACATAATACATGCTTTTTCACAAGCTGTCATGCCTCCATTTTGTCAGTTGCAGAAATGTTCTCAGTTATTTTCCGAATACATTTCTGCACTGACACTGTTGTAGCACAGAGACCTGGCATCTTGTTGAATCTCTAAATCACCTCATTTGCATGTTTTTCACCAGCAAATGAGATGATTTTCACGTTTGCCAGTTTTCCTTGCTAGAACAGTGTAGGACCGCTCGTGCACATGAAAATGGCACTATCCTGAATCGCTCGATGGCCATTTTTCCTGCAGAAGCTATTACACTGTCCTTGCATAGAAAAATGGCCTTCATGAATTCCAGGGACTGTAATAGACAGGTATTATGCATGAGAAACTGATGAACTGGAATCAAATGATGTTAAAAATGCATGCACAGTTTGTATAAAATGGTTGATAATATTGTGAAAATAAGGGATGAGAGAAACAAAAAGTTATGGAATGGTGGGTGGAGGTTGGAGGCAGTTTTGAAATGTAAAAAAAAAAAAAAAAAAAAAACACTTGCCAAGTGTTATTTTTGTGATTGGTCATAGAGGGAGATTAAGATATGCTGACCAGCCCAAATCATGTTTCTTTTGTGGAAACTTTTCTCATTTAATTTATAATTGTAACAAGGTACAATGTAGCCAATGTTGGGAGAAAGGACATACAAGAAGGTGTGTGTCTGAATGCAGGTTGTGTAAAAAATGGACATTTTTGGATGGATTCTTAAGGGAAAATAGTAAATAATGAAAAATAATGGACAAAGGAAGAAAACACATGATGAATGACAACAAGAGGCTAGGAAAGAGGGTAAACTAGGTGAAGAAGAAACTGTAGAAGAGGAAAGAATATGGAGGGGAACAATGACAAGAAAGACCATATGCAGGAAGATTGGTCAGGAGAAGGAACTGACAGTAATAATTTTTTTGAAGTTCTAGCCAGTCAGAAATCTGATTCTAAGGACCCAGGATTATTTGTACATAAACTCAGGAAAAAGTATTCAATTGGGAAAAGAGGAAAAATAAGAAAATGAAAATTTTAAAATATTTTCCATATACTTAAAAAGAAGGAAAAGCAACAATTTTAGAGTATTTTCAGTAAATGTGAAAATGAAAAATTTAAAAGGATGAAATACTTAAGGAAGTAAATGTTCATTCAGTATCAGGCACATATGTTATACGGTATGAGCTGTAAAAAATACTGGATTGGCAAACAGAGTATTTTGTAAATGTACTGAATGAATAGTTGAAGGAAAGGGTTGTTTATGAAGAGTTATATAGTGTGATACTAAAATGTATATGGAAGAAAGATGAGAAGAATGAAATGAAAAACTGAAGCACCATCACACTAAATTACATAGATGATACATTTTTTATGAGAATAATATAGAGGAAAATGGAAGTAAGGATGAGGGATATTATGGAAGAAAGAACATATGGTATAAAAGGGAAAGGATGTCAAGAATTGTTAATGGTTGTGTGAGAACTGTGGATGATATAAGTAAAAATGTGGATCCAAAACTTGTGGTAGGTGATATTAGCAAGGCATTTGATACAGTAGGGCACAATGCTTTTTGTGATGTTATGGAGAAGTATGGAATAGGTAATAGAATTAGGAGAGTGTGTATGTCAGAATACCAAAACAACAGAGTTTGGGTGGTAATGAATGTGTATAAGAGTAAAGAAATGTGCATGAAGTGTGGTATAAGACAAGGATTTCCCATGAATGGAATATTGTTTGCATCAGTAATGAATACAACAGTGAGTGAGGTAGCATATAAAATGAAAGATGCTGGATATAGGATGTAAAATGAGTTAGTAATTCCAGTAGTTTTGACATACCCAGATAATATAGCTGTAGTTGCTAAGAACAAAATATGTATGAGGGAAGTGGTTTATCTGAATGGATGTTTAAAGGAAATGAGAATGATCTTGAGTAAATATAAAAGTAAGGATTTGGGTGATATGGTGAATACTGAAGTATGTTTTTTCAATGAATTGCTAGGAATACAATTTTGGAAAAATTATGTAGTTATGATGCAATGGTGGTTAATAAAAGAAATGAAAGAAATATGTCTTCTGAGGAAATTTTTTTTATCTTGAGAATTCAGTATTACTGGGAAAAAAAGCCTACATGTCATATTGTTATATGATCCCAGAAATATGTGAGCAGGAAATTGTGCAACTGCTGTTTTCATTCATAGGGTGTTCAAGAATTAAACCCAGTGAAAAACAGTGCGTTGTATATGAATGAAAATGAAGGGAGATTTAGGTTGCTAAATCCAGTTGCTTATTCTGTTTCATTAAATGTGTATAGAGTAGTAAAGTAGGTGAAAGAAGAGAATGAGAACTTAATAGTGATAAAGTTTAACTATAAGTACAAACAATTCTGGGAGATCATGTGAATAAGAAAAAGAATATATAAATGAAAAAATGGCAATTATCAAGAAAAATACTAACACGAAAAAAAAATGATGATATAAGGAAGACAGAAGGATGTGACATAATAACATGATGAAACAATATAATTATATAAATACATGGGACAATTTACAAGAAAATGCGATCAAAGCCATTAAAATAAGGAAAAGTGATGTACCAAGATACTAGCGTATCAGGATTTCCTATGGGGAATGGTAATAAATAAGTTACCAGTAAAGGGGAATGTGCCATATAAAAAGAAAGCTGATTATCTTTTCATTCAGTTTGTTGTTCTAGTCTGGATAATAAAGCAGTGATCAAATTATTAACCTCACAATATCAAAATATTCTGTATCATAAAGTTGGAATAGCATAAAATAAAGAGCTGTGTCAAAATGAAGAGTACAAACAAATTTATTATGCCAAATTTGTTTGTATTCTTCATTCTGACACAGCTTTTTATTTTTCATTTTGTTTTGGAGTTATCTGCTTGCTGCTACTTTGTAGAAAGTTGAAATATCTTTAGAAAAAGTCAATGCACAGCTATGCAATGTCACAAAAAAAAACTACACGTTAGCTAATAGAAACAAATTAGTATAATAAATCCAGTGACAAAAATATAACTGATACAGGGAAAATACTTTTAATTTTTAAAGAGTTTTATGAGAAAATAAATAATGATAATACTCATATATAATAATAAACAAAAATTAATATTTAAAGAAGACTGTTACCATGAATTTAAAAGAAGCACAGATAGAAAAAACTATTGAAAAAATATTTTAAAGAGATTAAAAAGGTAATAAAAATATATAATACGGGAAAAGCTCCAGGATTAAATGGATTATTTGCAGAAAATTGTAAGCTATTGCCAAATAAAATAATTTCATTGTTGGGGATGTTTTTGAACTAATATAAAACCATAAAATAATGCCTCCCTCATGGGAATATACCCAATTTCTCAAATTATTAAGCAAACAAAAGATAAAGAGTTAGTTAACTCTTATAGTCAGAGTTCATTATTAAATGTTAACTATAGTTTTTTACAACAATATTATCTAATAGATTGAGTGAAATTGCAGATATGCTTATAAGTAAAGATCAAACTGGCTTTATAACAAAATGACTAGCATTTGATAATATTAGAAGAGTAATCACAGTAACAGATTGATCTAACAATTGGAAAAATAAACTAGCATTGACTAGTTCAGTAAGATATTGAAAAAGCATTTTGTTGGAAATTTTTATTTAGATCATTAATGGAATATTTATGTAGGCTCTAGAACATCTGTAAAAAAATGTTTGTTTATGTCACAGGAAATTAATCTTCTTAAAGGTAAAAGGGAAGAATGCTCTTTATGCCTGCACTATTTGCCTTAGTAATAGAGCCATTTGCAAATAGTATTAAATATAATAAAAATATAATTGGTTTTGAGCTTAACAAAGAGTTTCCATCTAAAATACAGTTATTTGCTGATGATATCTTATCAGTAGGTGATATCAACAAGTCAGTCCGTATAGTTAATAAGGAATTAGATCAGTTTAAATTAAGTTCTTCAATGCATATTAACCATAATAAATCTGAAATTATTTTAATTAATCAAACTGTAAATGCAAATATTAAAAATAAATATAATTTGGATTTGAATAAAAAAAAATACTTAGGAATAAATATATACCCAGACACTAATCTAATCATCAAATCTACATTTATCAGTATTTTTGATTAAATAAAATCTTTAATTTAGTAACAGAATACATATTTTTTTTACATTTGAAGAAAGAGTGATGCTGATAAAAATTGTTATTTTACATAAAATATTGAATATATTACAATGAATTGCCATGTTTCCAGATAGGAAGCTAATACAAAAATAGAAAAAAATGCTAATTTTGTTGTTGTGGAACCCAATAAAACCAATAATTGCATACAAAAATCATTTAAGGATATGGAAACATGGAGGAATAAGTTTTCCAGATTTAGAATCCTACTTCTTAGCCACAATTTCAAATATGATTACACTTTGGTTAAGTCTACATTATATGAGTAAATGGAAGAGTTTACATGAACAGAGAATAAAAATCATATGCACATAATGATTTATGTAAAGATTAAATCATAAATACATTTTTCTAGTAATTAGAAATTATAGAGATGGGCATATCAAAGTAAAACTGGATTCAAGTTATGTGATGAATACGTTGAAGAATTTTAGAAACTGTTGTTTCTCATTACTTAAAAATTGGAAGTTTTTATTATTCCCAATTGCATGTACATCAGGATTTATAGAAGGTCAAAACCTTAATAACACGTTACTTCTTAAAAAATAAACATATAACACTCTGGTATGATTGTTTAGCTAAAGGTTCATTGCTAGCATTAGAACAAATTATTAGAAAATACATTATGGATAGTATACATAGATTAATGTGACATAGTGTACTTGAAAATTGTAAAGATCAGTTGTGTTATATGCATGATAATGAAAATTACAATTTTCCTAACATTTTTGAATATTTAATATCTATTATTCAAGGGAATATTACATTTGAAGGGTGTCTCTTAAAATCCTATGAAATTATAATTAACAATAAAAATAACTTTGGCAATAGATTTTGGAATTTTAAAAGAGGCAGAAGATCTGTCCAATGCAAAAAAAACCTCAGAATTTTGAAATTAAAATATATAGGGTTATCATCCTTAAGTTTATATTGGAAAATTTAACATGGACATATATCCATAAAAGTTTTATTACACCATTCCAAATATCAAAATTTAGTAAGTCAGGTATTTCTAAATGCTGGCGATGTGGTAAAATAACCAAAGCAGATTGGATATATATATATATATATATATATATATATATATATATATATATATATTTGTGGATTGTAGAAAAAAATGATAAGTATTGGAAGGATATAACTAATTTCTTTAAGGCAATATGGACAGCTAAATGTGACCTTACAAGAGCAACAATTTTGATAAATGCTCAAATACATTCTGTTATAAGTAGTAATCAATATTGTGTGTTCTGATGTCTCCCAGCAACTGATAGAAAGCTAATTATTAGAAAATGGAAATCTAATTCAATTCTATTCAGTGATTTCACAGAATTAGCCACTATTCTACATAATAATGAAAAAGAAATAAAGAAGATAAGATCCGAAAATGTTATTATATAACTTCTTGTTGGGACAGATTGCAGATGTTAATAGTTAAATATAATTTATTTATTTAACATTTGTTTACTGGGAAATTATGACTCGGACAGAGTCCATTTTCAGTAGAGGCCTGGGGAGAAGTGCTATAGATGCATGTCTTTGGAATGTGGTAGGAAACCCACACAAACACAGGTAGGACATGCAGACTCTGTACATAAGGCACCCCAGTGAAAAATTAAACCAGAGAACTTCTTGCCGTGAGGCAACAATGTTAACTGCTGCACCACTGTGAAAACCAAATTTGAAGTTTGATTTTTGATTATTTGAAAAATGTTTCTTGTTATGTAAAAATGTTTGAATCTTCCTTCCTCCTTTATATGGATATATTGTAAATATGTTAAAATTAATACAATTATTTGAAAAAAAGAAAGTTGAAAGAGTGTATTTATTCTGTGGGGAGGAAGAGTCACAAGAGCATTTTTTGAAATTTAAAAGGGTGTTGAAACTCTGGAAAAAGTTGTGTGAAGAAACTTTTTGAAAATATTGGTG
This sequence comes from Protopterus annectens, assembly GCF_019279795.1. Taxonomy (NCBI): domain Eukaryota; kingdom Metazoa; phylum Chordata; order Ceratodontiformes; family Protopteridae; genus Protopterus; species Protopterus annectens. Next base: position 947,465,473 of record NC_056745.1, on the reverse strand, counting down.
TCATAAACAATATTGATACTAATATGATTATGTACAGATATTTTAAGAATAAGAATAAGGAGAAATAATAGGTGAGAAAGGTAGATAAGAATTTAGTGTATGCGACATGGGTTTTATTGGTTATGTAGGTTATTTGTAATAAAATATTGAATGGGATTTTCTTTAATGGGAAATATATTTTGGAAGATATATTGTGAAAAATCAGATTATGGTTCTAGAAGAAGGAGTGGGAGTCAATTATGTAAGAAGAATAATGAGAATATTATAAGAGCTATGATAACTAATACAAAATTGAAATTTATATATAAATATGTAGATTTTGAAAATATATCGATAGAGTTTTTTTAAGCTGCATAAGATAAAGGACCCCTATTTTTAATAGGTGCTGTTGGATCTTTTGCATCCATATGAACTACCACAAACTCAAACATATGGGATCTCAGTTTAATATCTCATCTGAAGGACAGCATACTCAGGAATGCAGCACCTGCCAGTGCTGCATTGTAGTGTCAGCAATTGGAAAATTAGTCCATTCACCTGGGGTTGGAATAGAACCCACAGCCTTCTGATATTCCATTACCATTTGTTTTCCAACTTCTTACTTTTTCCTAATCATCACTGATATTAGGATAAAGTGGCAAACCACTAAGGTATCCTCTAGTTAAACCCTCGTTCTTTCAAAGCAACACAACATGCATAGTCAATCCATATTCTGTTACTATGTAAGGTAAGCATTTATTTTGTTATGACTACAATGATCAAGATGGTATATGTGGCTGTGAATGGTAGCAACAAATCAACAAAAATTACAGTTGCCATTTTAGGTGCTGGGGAGGAGAGACATTGTAATGTGTGACTGCAAGTAACTGAAATGCATTACAGTTGTTATTATAGCATTGAAGGTAGGGATTTGTGAATGAAAACAAATATGTCACTATTGCTATTATAACTACGTGTGTGTGTGTGTGTGTGTGTGTGTGTGTGTGTGTGTGTGTGTGTTTGAATAACAGTAGCAAACCAAAATACATCTCTGTTGCCATTTAAGTGATTGGGGAGGCGTGACTGGCAATAAATGAGAGCAACAAACTGAAATGCACTGCTTTTGCCATTATAGGTTCATATGTGTTTAGTAGGCTAAAGACCACAAGGTCCTTTTTAAGCCTAGCCATGATCCCACATTTCTGACAAGTTCAGTTACCCTTGATAAGTGTAAGCAGGGGCCTTGGAAATGAAACATTTATAAGCAGGGGCATGGAAGATGAACCATTTACAGAAATTGTATGAGGTGAATGACAGTAAATGAGAGCGGGAAACTAAAATAACTTTCTTAGGCTGCCATGTTTCAAAAAAGTACAACCATAGGACAGTATAATTGGTACCAGTACTCTTGTCATTACAGCATCTAGGGTAGGAGGACATAAATGACAGCAGCAAAATGAAATACATTATTGTGGCCAGCATTTCATTCACTTTCTTTATAATTATTGAGGTGTTAGCCAAAAGCAGTCTCGTTAACCATTAACGAGAGATGTTCTTATCTTTCAGGACAGTTTTTTTTTTTTTTTTTTTTTTTTTTTTTTACTTTTAGAGGCAGGATACCCGGTCTTTCCTTTTTTCTGCTCTATGTCATTTGGACAAGTCAATCCATTTTTATGTCCAATTTATTTTGCATAAATTGTTGACTTGAACTATACAGTATCATTTATATGCTATAAACTTATTCAAAAACTTCATAAAGAGTGGAAAGCAAGCCATCCAACTTTTATTTCTAGCTTTTCTCAAACTCACTACTTACTTTATACAACCATCTCTAATGTCATAATCGCCTAAAGTAGGTTATGTAATACTATTCTGCCAGTGTTCATAATTCTGCAAATCATTTTTGGTGTGACAAATGACTTCTGACAAATTAATTTTTGACTGAATGACCAGCACTCCACTTTACTTTGATCAGAATGTCATTCCCTTTCTACTAGCAATGCACATTACACATGTACTCTTTAGTGTACTACATTGTTTAGCAGACTTAACCTCTTCAATTCCAAATACTAATGGTGAATTCCATCGGGTATCTTATTTTCCCTTCTACTTCTGCTTCTCTTTAACCTAGAACTGCTTTATTTCCATACTGATTCTCCTCAAACCACTATCCTGTTATCATCTACTTTTAATTAAAAAAAAATTCCAGTCCTACATCTTTATTTCTACCAACATAACCAATGAGACCATCATCCTGGGTAATGTAAACATCAACTGGGACACTATTAAATCTCCCACAAACCCATCATAATATAAACCTTTACAACTTATCTCAGCTCATTAACACCACAATTAGACCTTCCAAGGATGTCTCTACTGGAAGTACCCTTGACTGGATTCTAGTATCTCATCCTCACTACATCTCTGACAGTGGCACCCACTCAGTGACCATTTTCCTCCCTTTGCCCACCGTCTGTATTCCCCCTTACAACTATCCTATACCTATATCACTACCCGGTCTCTAAAAAACTTTAACCCCAACATATTTACAACTTTGCTTAAACAAACAAACTGGAACCCTCTAAAAACTTTACTGCTAGATAATGCTGTTACCTATTTCAATACAACTTTCTTACACTTGCTAGACTCTCTGGCTCCCCTGAAAACAAAACAAATTAAAAATAAATCTGTTCCACGGTTAACTAAACGCACCTTAGGTACTATGATTCTCTGAGACAAAGCTTGGAAACGCTACCAGAAAAACAAAACTACTATCACCCTTACTGAATACAAGCTATTGTGTAATAAAGTAAAAAAACTTATTACTACAGACCGGAAATCTTATTTTTCTACTGTACAAAAAAATCACAATACAAAAAATTCTTGGATGGAATATTCCTGGTAAAAAAGAAAACCCTGCCCTGACCCAAATGCTGCCAACATTGACCTAGCTACCCAGTTCAACTGTTTCTTCATTGATTCCATTGCCAAACTACCTCCTTCACTAACTATCCTACCTCCACATCCCAACAGTCTCCGGCCTCTTCCTCTCCCAGTACCTTTTCATTCTCTAGTACCTCCACCTCCAACCCCCCTCCCTTTTTCATACAACCCATCCCCATCTCTACTATTAAAAAACTCCTACTAAAGTTGAAACTAAGTTCCAATGCCCCAGACCAAATTCCCTCTTACTTCTTAAAGCATCTGCAGAAGCCATAGCCCTTCCCATCTGCATCCTAATAAACTGGTCAGTCACAGAAAGTCAGGTACCCCAACCCTGGAAAAAGGCCTTTATTATTCCACTTCACAAAGGTGAGAACAACAATAACATCCCTAATTTTCGACCAATTGCCATCCTATTCCCTAGTTCCAAACTGCTAGAAAAATGCATCCACCTACAACTGTTACCCTATCTCATCAATAATGAACTCCTATCTCCCACATAACATGGATTCAGGTCTGGCCACAGTACTACCACCACTCTCCTTTCCTTCCTTGAAACTGTTAACAAACTTGTGACTCCAGCCATATTATGTCCAACCTCCTATTAGACCCATCTAAGGCCTTTGACACCATCTCTCACAACCTTCTCCTAACTAAACTCTCAAAACTGAACCTATCCCCCACCACTATCAAAGGGTTTACCAGTTATTTATCAAATAGGCAACAAGCAGTAAGATGGAAAAAAAAGCTACCTCCCCATTCCTTAATACTCCTACAGGAGTACCCCAAGGTTACAATCTTGGGCCCCTACTATTCAACATTTTCATAAATGACTTCTATCAGTCCATTCCCAACACTCATCTCATCCAATATGCCGATGACTCCACCGTAATCTGTTCTGCCACCTCCCGCCCCCATTTTAACAACACTAACCCAAAATGCCTTCTCTTTAACAGAACACTGGATGCTAGACAACCACTTAGCACTCAATGCCACAAAAACAAAAACTAAACTTATGTTATTTACCCCTTCAAAAACCACCACCTTAAACAAAAACACATTTACCATCCCCAGCTAGAACAATACACCCCTTGAAATAGTATCCAGTGCAAAACTACTAGGAGTCATAATCGAGGACCAGCTCAAGTTTGATTTCCACCTACAAGCAAATAATACAACACATAAGAAACTTGGCATGCTCTATCACCACAATTGGTTTATCTCTCCATCCACCAAACTAATACTCTCTACAACATACCTTATCCCATCCCTCCTATATGGAGCCCCGCTCCTTACTAACCTACAATCCTCCCTCAAAGCAAAACCCTCCTCCTGTTACAATAAAATTTCAAAATTTGCAACAGGCCACCGATCTTCTACACACCACTGCACTGCCCTTCACAAAACTTAACATCCAGATCTTAAAATCATCAGCTCCACAAATAGGCAATGAAGAAATAATATATACCAACCTCAAAATTAACCGAAACAAAACCATCAACATAATTGGATGCTACTTTCCACCTGGCCAAAACATCCCTCCACTAGAAAACCTCCTCAGCTGGTCTACCCACCATCTCCCCCAAGAAACTATCATCTTAGGTGATTTCAATATTGACTGGCAATCCTGTTCTGGCAACAATCCAACCCATCATGTACACCTTCATGGCTTCACCCAACTAGTCCAGTCACCAACAAGGATAAATAAAAACTCCAGCAAGCACTCTACCCTGGATTGGATACTAGTCAGTAAGAACCCCCAGTCATATATAAAAGGCTGCTTATCAGATAGCCTCAGTGATCACTCCCCAACATTCCTACTCAAAAAATACCTGTACCAAGCTAAACCTGTCATCTATCGTCAAATACGTAAAAAAATAAACTTTAACCCACTCACATTCATCTCATCCCTCAAAGAATGTAACTGGCATGCTCTAAAGTGCCTCAGTCTAGATGACGCAGTTGAATCTTTTAATACTACCTTCTTGAACATCCTTAATTACCATGCCCCCATAAGATTTTCCAGAACCAAAACACAACCCTCCCCATGGCTACAGAAAACCACTAAGTCAGAAATGAAAAACAGGGATAAAGCCTGGGAGCACTGGCACAAAACCAAAACCCCCGCAGCTAGACAGAAATTCCTAGAACTACGCAATAGATTCAAAAAGCTAATAAAACGGGACAAATTCCAATACTACCAGTCTGCCCTAGACTCCTCACAACACAGCCCCAAACAATTCTGGTCCTCCATAAACTCCATCCTCCACCCAGGTAAAGTCAGTACCCCTCCTCCTAACATCCCTCACTCCTCAGAAAATATTGCTACCTCATTCAACACACACTTCACCGAAACCATACTATCACTAGCTAACCAACACAACCCCCCTCCCCTCCAACCCACACCTTCAACTAGTAATCTCCCCACTGCCTTCTCTTTTTCTCCTGTACCTACCTCCAACATAAAAAAACTCTTAACTCTTAACTAAACTTAAACCCACCAAATTAGCAGCAGACAACCTCCCAAGTGAATACCTACAAATCGCAGCTGATGCTCTGGCCTACCCAGTATTCATCTTGATTAACCGATCTCTGTCAGAAAGTTATGCTCCCACATTGTGGAAAGTCTCACATATAATTCCCCTCCACAAAGGCGGACCCTCTGCAGAACTAACCAATTACCGCCCCATAGCTATTCTCTCTCCACTCTCCAAAATACTAGAGAGATGCATACACTCTCAGGTCTCACACTACCTCTTTACTAACAACCTCCTTTCCAGTACTCAGCATGGTTTCTGACCAAACCATAGCACCACCACTGCTTTACTCTCCTTTACTAACACTATGCTTCAGCATAAAAACAATGGCTATCTCTCCTCTGCTACTTTCCTAGACCTATCTAAAGCATTTGACATGGTCCCACACAAACAACTTATCTCTGTCCTCAATAACCTATCCTTCTCACAATCAGTCACCAACTGGTTTCAGAGTTACCTGTCTGACCACCAACAATTCGTTGTATGGCAGAATGACATATCTCCCCAACTACCTGTCTCCATAGGGGTTCCCCAAGGATCCATCCTTGGACCCCTACTTTTCTGTTTACACCAATAATCTAGCCTCTGCCACCAAACATGGCACACTCATCCAATACGCAGATGACTCTACCATCATCTGCTCAGCCCAGTCCCTACCCAAACTGCAAAAAGTCACACAGGAAGCATTTTCCTCTGTTGAAACATGGTTATCCGATGCCCAATTAATACTCAACCCAAACAAAACTAAACTACTCATCTTCCAACCCACCAAACATACTCAAAACAACTCTCACTTTAACATCACAGCAAAAGACAATGCCACTATATACCCAACTGAACACACCAAATTGCTAGGAGTGGAAATAGACAATAAACTAAAATTTGACATTCACATATCCATGACCATAAAAAAGTCCACAAAAACTAGGAGCATTATACAGAAATAAACAATTTCTCACCAAAGCAGCAAAGATTTCAATAGCAAATTCCCACCTTATCTCCACCCTACTTTATGCCTCTCCAGTATATACCAACCTAAGGCAATGTGATCTAAACAAGCTAGAGACCTGCTACAACAAAATCGCAAAATTCGCCACAGGGGCATCCTACTGAACTGGGCTGGCTTGAACTCCCTCACCTCCTTCAGTGGTATCAACTCTCACTCACCCACAAACTAGTAAACCATCCACTAAATGTCCCATCCCTCCAGAATCTACTCCAACCCTATCGCACCACCAGACCACTAAGATCCAGCAACAAAAATCACTTGCAGATCACTAAAGCCAATAACTCTGCTGGTGAAGCACTATTCTCTTGCACCATAGCCAAATTATGGAACTCACTCCCACCCACAATTACCTCCGTACCATCATGCACCAACTTCAAAACTTTATTAAAAGCGCACCTAAAAACATGCTGGCTATGCCCTTGCAACTCCCACTCTAATATCATCCACCCCATCCAACTACTACCTTTCTTTCACCTCCACTAACTACCTTGATGATAGCAAGCTCAGATGCTCATAAGCCTAGTACTTATTATACAGCAGGAACTTTTCATTGTTACATTTGTTAATGCCTGTTATGTACTTCACAGATAAAGATTCTAGTTGTCTGCTGATGTACTATGTTCTTCATCTGTAAATATGTTGTAAGTAATTTCTATGTTAAATTGTTAATCACTATGTAATCCAATGTAACTACTGTCTGTTTATTTTACTGTGGAGCTTTTCTCCCCGGGTCTCCGCTGAAAATGGACCCACGTCCAGTCGGACACTCCCGGTCAACAAATTTAAATAAATAAATAAATAAATAAATAAATAAATAAATAAATAAAAACTGGCTAGAACTACTCAACTACTCCACTAGTATTCAACTTACCCAAGCACACAAACTTATCTTTAGCCCCACTCTCTGCCCCTCCCTTGCCAACACCTTTAAAATGCATCTGCCCAGTAGATCCCTAAGATCTAACTCCCAAAATCTGATTGAACTACACAAACCCTCTTGTCCACCAGGCAATCATCTTCTGTCCTTGTCCCTTGCTCGCCTGTGGAATTCTTTCCCTCCACCAATCCGTACCACTAACAGCCTCTCCTCCTTCAAAGCCTTACTCCTCTCCCACCTTACATCCCGATGGGAATGCTCCTGTTCCCATCCTGCATAAAGTCCCCCAACTTAAGCTACCCCCCCATGATCCAGCATATCTGCAAACCTCCCCCTATGATTTCTTAACTCTGATAAGCATCTGTTGGAATCATAAGATTTTGTATATAAATATGATTTTATAAGACCTTTATAAGCATCTGTTACAATCAACAGATTTTGTATATACATATGACTGCAGAACACTTTTAATTATGATTGTAGAACACTTTTATTTTCTTATTTAAAGATTGCCTGCTTTTGCATTTCACTAATGCCATTTATTACCTGTATTACTGTACTATCTATTGTTATAAATTGCTTTCTAAGTAACTTGTATTTGTTTGTTCATTTGACTGGAGCTTTTCTCCCCAGGACTCCATTGAAAATGGGCTCCTAGTGGCCCAGTGGACCATCCTGGCAAACAAACTGCAAATAAATAAATAAATAATAGTCATTCTTGTTGTCAGTTCATATTTCCTAGACATTGACATATTTTATTTCATCTTTGTATTATCTATTTTGCCAACTCCATTTTTTCTTCTTTTCCTCATTTTTCAACTTTCCAACAGTTTCCTTGTAAAATCATGAGCTTTTACAATGACATCATCACTTGTCTTGTTATAATACTCTGCCAGATGCCATTAACACTACTGTTATATACAACTCCATACTTAAAATCATCATCCATTGCCTTTTTTCATTATGTTTCACATACTGCTTCATGATGTCCCCTTTTACTTCATTCAGTTATATGTGTGTGTGTGTGTGTGTGTGTGTGTGTGTGTGTGTGTGTGTGTGTGTGTGTGTGTGTATGTCTGTGTGTGTGTGTGTGTGTATATGTATATTGACATTTGTTGACTGGGAAAGTCCACTGGGTCATAAGCCCATTTTTATACAAGACAATATTATATATACAGCAACATCCAAAATTTTCATACAAATTGTCAAAGATTAAAATACATCAAATGTAAAGTTTTCATACAGGTCTATGATTTATATGATTTTCTAAAGATTAGTAAAATGGAGTGCAGAGATTTATATAGTCTAGATAGAGTTAGTATTATACCTTCTTATTAACAAAATATGATACATGTCAACATAGTGACCCATTATGCCTAGATAATGAGATTATGAGAATCAGATATAAAATAAGATCATATTCACAGGGAAAGATTTTATTGACATTGATAGGAGACACACTACTTTGATGTGTTAGACATAGCTTAATATGGTCTATAGTTTTGTAAACAGGGCATATTGGTTCATTAAGGAAATTATTTTTTTAAGTGAGTTTAAAGTTTTTTAAGGAATCCAATTGTGTGATAGAGGGGGTAGGGTGTTCCATAGCTTAGATACGGAGTTTGAATACAGGCTTTGTCCATTTATTTGGTTTGGAAACTTTTAGGAGTTGTTTGTTAATGGAACAAAGGTTACTTGTGGGGGTGTAGAAATGCAGGATGGAATGGAGAAAGGGCAGTTATCTGTGTTGTATATTAGTTTATGTGCTAGTGTTAGTTGTGTGTAATGAAGGAAATGGGGGAATTCAAGCCATTTCAATTCCTTAATGGCTTGACAGTGGTGAGTTTGGTATGATAGTCCAGTGGTGAATTTTGCTATTTTATGGTAGCATGATTGTAGTTTGTTGCTTAGGGATGTATGCAGATTAGTAAAAATGGAGGAACCATATAGAAGGGTTGGGGTAGGAGGGTATTTACCAGCTTTACTTTTGTGGGTTTATCCACTTATGATTTCTGTCTATAGGATTGGGAGGGTGGCCTAATGGTTAAGGTGTTTGCCTTACAAACACAAGGTGCAGGGTTTGAGTCTCACAAGGGATAATTGGCTAGGCTTAAAATAGCTCACAAGGGCAGTTAGCTTAGTACTAACCTATAGAGTTTGCCTAGTTTAAAGTGTGTTTTTTATTTTACTGTGTTTAGAATATGTTACTCAAAGGATAGTTTATCATTGATAGTAATGCCTAGTAATTTTGCTGACTTCACTACTTCAGTTCTGGTCCTGTTAATAGAGAAAATTGTAAAGTCATGTGGCGGTGGTTTAGATGTAAATGAGTCTATATCACATAGTCGAAGTGTCAAAACTTCAACTATGTAAATATCAAACCCAAAAGTTTGAAAACTAAATACTCCGAACACTCAGAACAGCAATTTTTTTCGCAGGGAAATAAATCGCTGTACCGGTACAAAATGCAGAAACAAGCGAACACTAAATGCTGTTTCTAATGTGGGGGGCTTCACCCCCCACACCCCCAGTGTGGGGGGATGTATCTCCATAGCCCCCTACTTAAACATACCAACTCCAAGATCGCACCACAGTGGAAGAAATAGCAAAGCTGCAGAACTGGCCCACCAAAATCTTTTGCTGAGAAAGAATTTGATGTTCCGCGGCTTTGTTATTTTTAGACTTCAAACTTCCCAGTTCAAAGTTTCGGCATTCGGACTAGTGAGCATTCAGACATATGATATAGACTCGATGAAAACAATAGTATTTTAAATTTTGGGTGATGTAGATGAAGTTGTACTTCATTTAGCCAAGTTTCTATGTTTGTAAAGGCACCAAAATCCAAGGCAGTCAAGCAAGCAAATCAACGTAGTAATAGTAGTAAAAGTAATTTAATGTTTCAACTCCAGAATACAATAAAATGGGCTCAACACAAACCCAATACACAATCAATTGTTTGGCGCGCTTTCACCTAGTATAGTACAAGGCTTCATCAGATGAATGCCTTGGATTTTGGTGCTTTTATTGGATTGGTATGTTTGTAAAGGCCTTTTGTGTTATTTTTTAGAGGTCGGAGAAGTTATTGGAGGAGGATATAATAGTAGAATCATCAGTGTATTTGATGATTGAACTTTGAAAAGAGACAGAATGAAGATCATTTATGAGAACATTAAATAGCAAAGGTCCCAGGATAGACCCCTGCGGGATGCCTGCTGTATTAACTATGTGTCCAGATTGTTTATTCTTGCCATTTAACTGATTGTTGTCTGTTATTCAGATAGTTAGAGAACCAGGTAAAGGTATGTTGGGAGCATCCTAAATTTAAAAGTCGCTGAATTAATTTAGTATGTGATACTGTGTCGAATGCTTTGGACATGTCTAGTAAAAGTAACGATGTTAGTAGACCAGTGTCAAAAGCCTTGTTCACAGCATCAGTGAAGGACAATCAGATTGTTATAATACTGTGTGCAAGTGAAAAACCATGCTGGATAGGGGCAAGGAGATTGTTATCACACAGGTGTGTTAGTAGTTGACTTTGTATGCATTTTTTTAATATTTTAGATGATGGAGAGAGAATGGAAATGGGACATAGTTAAGTTGTTTGTGGTTCTGCCTTTGTGCAATGGGGCTACAATGGATGTTTTCCAAATCTGAGGGATTACAGACTCTGAGATAGATATAATAATTAGAATACTGACAGGGTGAGCTATTGCTTTGGCACCAAGTTTCAGATATTCGGAGTGGAGGTTGCCAGCAGATAAGGCGCAAGGTTTTAGTTTGTTTAGAAACTCGAGTACTAGGGAGGTGGGCATGGGTTTTAGGGAGAAGGTTGGAATTGTTGGAGTGTTGTTTTTTATTTCATTATAGACTGAGAGGTGTATGCTGGAATCCTTATGAGTTGAGTCAGGGATGAAGATGTCAGGGAATGGATCCTATTGTCAGGGGTTTCATTTGTTTTGGGTGGGAGTTTGTTGACTAATTTAGCAATACTATCTATGAGGTAGGAGTTAAAAATATGGGCTATTTGTTGTGGGGCTTTGTCTGGAAAGGGTAATGGGTTTTGTGGTGTCCCAGGATTAAGGAGTGAAGAGGCTGATTTTCAGAATTTTTGGGGGTTATTTCTTGAACTAGATAATGGTTGGAAGTAGTTTCTTTTATCATTTTGATTAATGTCTTTGATATATTACTTTGAAATTAAATTCATTTGCTTGCGTTTTGTTTTTACACCATTCTTTCCAGGCTTGCTCTCTGGATTGAAGTAATTGTTTAGTTGGTTTGGTAAGCCATGAAGCGTGATTGAGTTTTTTCTTTTGTATCATAGTGTTTAGGCTATTCAGGAAGATGTTATTAAAATAATGTACTGCTTCTTCTAGTGGTAAGTATTTTAGTGGGGTCCAATTTTGAGCATTTAGAGGGTCTTTCATTGAAATTAGTTAGTTTCCTGGATACTTTGTATGACTGGGATTTTGGAATCTGAGTATGGGTTCTATGCATAAGAGCAGGTAGATGGTCACTGATAGTGTTAGGAAGGTTACCAGTGTTAGAGTATTTTTGTGGATCTGAGACAAGAACCCAGTCTAGGGTGGATTCTGGCTGATTGTTTAGTATTACATACAAAGATAGAGAGATATGCTGATTTATCATCCCTGCCTTACCTTACCTCAGTGAGTGCACTCATTAGTGTAAAACATTATTTAAATTTCCCTGTTCAAATACCTGCCTACTGACTTAATTCTTTACTCAAGCCAAAAATGGTCTGTGGCTCTATCAGATAATAAAACTTTAATTTTGTATAGTCAGAGTGTGCCCCCTTCTGTTTATTTTATTATTTCCATTCTAATAGCAGAAGTAAGAAATGTTTTCTGATCAATGTGCGATGCCAGTGAAGCCTTTAGGTGCCTTCTTCATCTTCGTACTATGCCATGTCCTGATCCTTAGTCTAGTACTGCATAACTATGTGTTCCATGTTTTGATCCATTCTCTGATATCTTCATCCTTGTACTATGCCATGTCTCGATCCTTTGTCTAGTACTGCATAATTATGTGCTGTGCATTCTGATCCATTCTCTGACATCTTCATCCTCGTACTATGCCATGTCCGGATCCTTAGTCTAGTACTGCATAACTATGTGCGCCTTGTTCTGATCCATTCTCCGACATCTTCTCGAACTACACCATGTCTGGATCCCTAGTCTAGTAATGCATAAATATGTGCTCTGAATTCTGACCCATTCTCTGACATCTTCATCCTCGTACTACGCCATGTCCAGATCCTTAGTCTAGTACTACATATCTATGTGCTTTGTGTTCTGATCCATTCTCTGATATCTTCACCCTCGTACTACACCATGTCCAGATCCCTAGTCTAGTACTGCTTAACTATGTGTTGTGTTCTGATCCATTTTCTAGCATCTTCATCCTCGTACTATGTTGTGCCCAGATCCTTAGTCTAGTACTGCATAACTATGTGCTGTGTGTTCTGATCCATTCTCTGACATCTTCATCCTCATACTATGTCATGTCTGGATCCTTAGTCTAGTTCATAGGTTCATAGGTTGGTACTAGGCTATCGGCCCTAGGGCTTATACAAGCCTAGCCATAACAATTCCCTGGCTATTTCTTCCCACACTTTTTACTTCCCTGAACCCCTGTCTAGCAGGGTGACTGACGTGATCCCTGGGGAGAATTTCCTTTCTCCCATCCAATTGTCAAGGTTCCTTTTGAAGAGAGCCAAGGAGGCACTCTGCTTGACATGTATGGGCAGTCTATTCCAGAGCCTGGGGAGTCTTTGGGTCAGGAACCTATCCCTCCAGCATGTTTTGTTTATTTTGATGACAAGGTTTAGATCCCTGGAGCATGTGGCTTTGAGGGATTGGGATTTCTTTAAGTGTAACATGTCCAACAGTTCTGGGTTTGACATGGCCTTGTATGTTAAGCAGAGATCACCTCTGAGTAGACGATATGTGACAGAGTATAGCTGGAGTTTTTTAAGGTGGTCAGCATAGGGCATCTGCTTTAGGCCTGTGATTCTTTTAGTGAGGTATTTCTGCGGCCTTTCCAGTTGTTGCAGATGTTTTGAGAGGTACATACCAAATGGGGCGTTGTATTCTATAATGGGTCTAATGAGGGATGAGTACAGTGGGACAATAACCTCCTTTTTTCTGGATGAAAAGCCCTTAGTGATGAGGTGTGCCACATAGAAGGATTTCTTGACTGTTGTGGCGATGTGGTTATTGAAGGTGAGACCACTGTCCACCTGTGTCCCTAAGTTTCTTATCACACTTTCAGTGTTTAGTGTACTGCCACCTATGTGGTAATTCACAGGTACATGTTTTTTTTCCAAAGGGGACAACTATACATTTATTGGCATTGAGCATGAGCCCATGGCTTTGGCACCAAGCATCTGTTTCTGTAAGGCCCTTTTGTAGAGTATCCACATCATTTGGGGATTCAATAATGGCTCTCAGTTTGCAGTCATCTGTGAACTTTGTTAGCCAGAGTCCCTTAGTGTTGGCCTGTACTTCAGAGAAGTAGATTCCAAACAAGAGCGGTCCCAGGGCTGAACCCTGAGGTACTCCACTTGTCACTTGTCTGGAGCTGGATTTGGAGTCAGCTACTTTTACAGTATGGGTTCTGTCAGTAAGCCAGTTGGCAACCCATCGAGTGACGTAGGGATTAATATCCAGCTTAGTAAGTTTATCTATGATTCCAGAGTGGGGGATGGTGTCAAAGGCCTTGGCAAGGTCCAGATAGGCTGTGTGGGCTGTCTTACCCTCATCCACAGCTCTGGAGACTGATTTGAAGAAGTCAATCAGGTTCAGGAGACAAGATCAGCCTTTCATGAACCCAAACTGGGTGGGTTCCAGTGTTTGAAGGTTGCCAATATCTTTGTTTATAAGTTCCATGATAATACGTTCCATGGCCTTTCAGATCAGGCTTGTCAGACTGATGGGTGGTAGTTCCTGGGATCCAAGGTGGATCCCCCCTTGTAGAGTGGGATAACTGTAGCTGTGCACCACTCAGTGGGCATGAAGCCTGAGGTGAGGGTATGATTAAACATGGCACTTAGATGAGGTGCCAGTTCATTTTGTAGTTCATGTAGTACACAGCCTGGAATGTCATCTGGTCCCATGGATGCTGTATTCTTAGCTTTGTAGAGTGCATTTTTTACCTCTGTGGCTGTTATTACTGGAATTTGACAATCTTCCGGTATTGAGATGAGCTGTTTAGGGGGTGTGAGGGGGGGTGAAGTTGACACTGAATCGATCTGCCAGGATATTGGCAATATCCTTGGGATCAGTATATTTAATGCCATTCTGTTGTAGCTCAGAGCAGATCTGAGCATTGCCATTTAGATTCTTGACATAGTTATAGAATGCCTTGTGGATGTACTACAAAGCTATGTGCTGTGTGTCTGATCCATTCTCTGACATTTTCATCCTCGTACTATGCCATGTCTGGATCCTTAGTCTAGTACTGCATATGTATGTACTATGTGCTGTGTGTTTTGATCCATTCTCTGACATCTTCATCCTCGTACTACGCCATGTCTGGATCCTTAGTCTAGTACTGCATATGTATGTACTATGTGCTGTGTGTTCTGATCCATTCTCTGACATCTTCATCATACTATGCCATGTCTGGATCCTTAGTCTAGTACTGCATATGTATGTACTATGTGCTGTGTGTCTGATCCATTCTCTGACATCTTCATCCTCGTACTACGCCATGTCTGGATCCTTAGTCTAGTACTGCATATGTATGTACTATGTGCTGTGTGTTCTGATCCATTCTCTGACATCTTCATCATACTATGCCATGTCTGGATCCTTAGTCTAGTACTGCATAACTATATACTATGTGCTATGTGTTCTGATCCATTCTCTCACAACAGCATGTGTTGTCATTGTAGTGATACCGATACTGTGTACTGAAGGACAGTAATAATACTGAGTGTTATTTAAGTGTGATATGATTCTTATTATCCTATTTTTCATGACCTTATTCATATATATCACTAACACTATGTAATGATGTTACATTTTTTAAACTGTATTTATTTTGAAATTACTTTCTTCTGATAACAACTGTCAAAAAATAAAAATATTGAAAAATTAGAAAGAGCCATCCTTACTTAATATTCCTAAATCCTCCCCATTTAGTTGTAAATGGCCTCTGTCTAGCAACAGAGCGATAACATGACCTAAAATGCAAAACCTCTTAATTTTCATTTTTGTAATGACACTTCAGTTTCCATATACTTTTCTTTATTGTTACCTCAGTTTTCCATATAATTTTGTTTATCGTTACCTGGTTTACTTGGCATTTAATGCACATCAGTATTAACATATGTAACATGTAAGAATGTCTGTATCACTTCCTATTTGTTCCTTATTAAAGACTCTGTATTACTTCCTCCCCTTTACTGTCAACTGTACTCTGGGAAAATGTATTCCTTATACTTGGGCCTCATATCTGAAATAGTCTAATAAACCCTTTGGGGAACAGTGCAGAACACTTAAACTTTAGTATAATAAATGCCTACACTTCAATTTCAATGTCATCTGTCATTTTGTCATAAATCATGTATTACATACCTTTGTCCATGTCTTCATTTAATCATCCTTAACTCCCTCTCCCTTCTCTCCCTGTCTTTTTTCCACTAAATACAACTGTGTTCTGACAATTATATTGTTATCAAAGTTTCATATTTATCCACTTGCTTTTTCTAAACTATCTTATTATGGCCATCCATTTGAAAACACATCATGTTCATCCCTACACTGCATTCGTTTGTTCCTATGACATTCAGTTTCAGATTTATTCACCTGTTATCTATAAGATAGTTTGGGGACTCCCATTTCTGCTGTCAAGTTTTTTTTTATTTTATTAATTTGCTGCATTAATCATTTCATATACATATCTTTTTTTAAATATGGGCTTTGACGTTCAAGCATAACTCATTTACTTACTATTTACAATGCACGACTGTGTGGACTGGCTCAGTTTTCCTTTTCAGATTTTTAAATGATTGCCACAGTGCCTAATTGTGTAATTTCACTTGCAGCTCAAGTTGAAGCTAGAGATGTGTCTATATAATTTCTTCTCATTCATTGCTTAACACACTATAGTCCACACCTGGTATATTATACTGGTTAAACAAAACCATACCTGCAAAGGCATTTTGGTATACTGCTATTATAAAAATAAAGATTGATAACATAAAATGTAGTATTATGTTTTACATTTTGGCTACAATGTTGAATTCCAGTGGAAAACCAAATAATGGTATTTTACTATTTTTTTACATTTCTTTAATGAAATGTATAGCACTAAGAAGAAAAATGCAGCCATTTAGAACTCACATTGATAAATTAGCTCACATAACAAGCCAAACTAAGCTGCAGAGCATACACTCTTTATTTTTATAACTGCTGGAGAGCATGCCAGCTTCCTGATATTTTGATTGCAATGACTTCAAACTATTTTTTTATGAAATACATTATTCAGACTGTGAAAAAACAAAGCAATAGAAATATTATTTATTCTAAGATTAATACTGCATGAAAACATTCAGATGTCATAAAATTAAGATGCATTAGTAACTGGTATTCATTTTAAAATGCTGAGACAGAGCTAACTATAGTAATTTTGGTTTCTAGTAGCTGGCTGCTTTTCAGAAATCTCTGTTTACCTGCCTTAAAATTACTGAATTATAAAGGTGAGGAGTCCCAGTACATTTCTGCAGATTGTTAAGATTTGTATTTTAAATAAAGTTTGGGATGAATATAACAGTGAAACTGATTGCTAACATGGTTATGACACTGAACAATGTGACATCTTTGGAGCAAAGTTCAGGCAATGCTTAATATGCAAAATAATATACTTTGCACATGAATAATAACCACATTGACACATGGTAGAAATATTACACTAGACTCATTAAAAAGCTATCCAGGCACTTCCTCTTTTTTCTTCTCAAGGCTGACTGCAACTAGTTTAGATTTCTGCTGCCAGACCACAGACTGGATACCTCATAACCTTAGATCTGATATAGTTATCTTGGGAGATCTCAACAACCTCAAGATCAATATCTGTCATCAAAGACGTGACTCAAACTATAATTCTGCTTACTAGAATTGAAAAAAGGGTCGATAAATTATCATTTTAAAGTTGATGTTTTCACATAGCCCAGTCTGTATCAAACTGCCCAACATTATTTGCATTGCTGTTACTGATACTTGCTGTGCTAAGATTGTCATCATTGTTGTCAGTCCCCTTTTTCCTATTTTTACATGGGGTCAGGGTATCACATCAAAATTAGTCAATGTGGCTAAATCACCTAGAACAAGTATTACAGCATTGAGTGGCACTGTTTATCAGGAAGGAAAAAATGCTAAATTACTAGTTAGAGTATCTCCCATTAGACTACAAATGTCTTTTCTAAATGACATCCATGCCATAATCTATAGAACAATGTATAGTACAAGCTTAGTGGAGCGGGTATTACTCCACCCTGTCAAAATGTTCTTGCCCTTCTAAGCAAGTACATCCTTCTGTTAAAAACAAGAGTCAGGACACGCCATTAAAAGTGGTACATTGCAGAATTCCAATGTGCAAAGAAAGAGACTAGTTCAGTCATCTCTCGTCATGGAACCAATTTCAACTTATCAGGTACAGACAACTTAAGAATCCAAGTAAATGATAAACTCACAAATGCAAAGTTACTTAGCTACAAAAGCCTACAGACCATTTCCTTTCCAGCATTAAGGCAATTTGAAAGCAGTGAAGTGTTTACTTAAATGAAACTCCATAATCATCTCTCTTTAAATGTAATCAGGACTGAAAGAACAATAATATTGAAAGAGATAATCCTGCAAGTATTTCCATAATTTAGCTGTAGCAGTCCTTACAGAATAAGAACCAGTCATTTGCTTGTGTAGAACACCTTCCATTACAAGGATTTTCTTTCGGCGTTGTCACTGTCAAGGAAGTGCACAAGAATCTTTCCAAAGGCAGGTATATGGAGCTGCAGAAATGAATGCTGTCTCTGAAAAGTACATGAAAATAGCTGCCTCAGTTATAGCTAAACTAATTAATCCCAGTGCTAGGTTATTACTGTAATATTCTCTTTTCCCTTCACAAATGTAGACCTAAGTAATAACTTATGAACTATTGTATTACTACACTGAAAAAATTGCTTTAAATCTGTACTGCCAGTAACTAACTTATCTTAAGGTTCTAGCTGACTACTGGCATGTCTTCACAAAAGACCATGGAGTGTTTCTTTACCTTTGTATGGAGCTGCACTGCAATATTATCCAAAATACATACTGACAATCTGTCATCATCTTATACTAGGCTGTCACAGAGCAGCATCATGGCCAGATGGGACCCTAGACAGGGTAATGGATCAGGCTCCACCGCAGCCAGTCCAGTGTCCTAATACTTGGCTGTCTTTCCCCATTTGCCATAAACACTGTTCAACACTTCAGTGTGGACACTATTTTCTTTTTTTACTTTTACAACGATCACAGAAATTTGAATTTAATTTAAAACTGTTATTTCAGATTTGATTGCATAATCACTGATGGACATTTGCTTAACAAAACAAAACAGTCTCATATTGAAAACAGATTTAGCATAGCATGAGCAACAGCAAACTTCTCTTCCCTTGAAACTCCCATTCCTTGAAAATGTATCTAGACAGCGGTGAATTAAGTGTACCTTGGGCCCTTGGCCATTTTCAAACTATGGCTCCAATGCACACATTTTTAAGACCATACATAAATCCATGTGTTTTTTGATTCACCTTCCTGATTGTTTTAAATCAGATTTCTTGTTTAAGTTCTATTTCTTGTTTACTATAGCAACATTTGTTAGAGTCCATTTTAAATCTGTAGTTTGTCAGCTTTGGTACTATGTTTGGCTGAAAGGGTCAAGATAATTTTGGTTGTTTTTTTTTAAATTAAAATAAGAGTACCTCTATCTTTATGTTTTTTAGGCCTATGATTGCAAACAGTGTGGTATATGGTGGAAATAGCTGTGGAATTCCAGAAGGCATCTTTTAGCTAGAAGTCAGAAATGGCGATTATTTTTTGGTTGATGCTGTACTTAAAATTTTTGCTAGAAGACTTTGTTTACCTTTTCAGAGGTTCATAGGTGTTTACTAGGCTAACGACCACAAGGGCCTTTTTAAGCCTAGCCATGCATCCCAAATCTCTAACAAGTTCTGATACCCTTGATAAGTGTAAGCACGGATTTGGGAGATGAGCCGTGCCAAACCAGGGATGAATTTCTGGTTTCCCATCCAATTGTCCAAGTTGCACTTGAAATGAGTTAGGGAGGAACTCTGCTTCACATGGATGGGGAGCCTGTTCCATAGTGTTGTGCAAGTCACATGCTCAGAGAGGCAGCCTAGGCAATAGTAATTTTTCTTTGTTTGTTTCATGCTTGTTGCTACATGTTTTTTTCCTTCACTGGTAATCATTTTTGATATGGTCTACATTACTGTTTGTACTCATTAGATATATTATCATACGGATTTTCTCTCATTCCACAAGATAGCATTAGCTTGGTCGGTTATATCTTGTAAACACACTTGATGAGTTGCAAATGTCATAAAATTCTAGAACAGCAAAATCATTTACATCTTTTCTCTAAAAATGTCAGGCAGCTTTGAAATTGAACCTGATTACTGTAGTAAAAATATTTTTGCATTAGCAGATGGTGTATATTGTCCTTCAAAAATAACACAGTAGCTATAACAGTAACAGAAATTGCTCTCCTAAAGAAAAAACGTGTAGGAGCACAAAGTAATTTACTGCCCTGATAGCTGTAAAGTAATTATCAGTGCCACACATATAGTCAATGACAAAGGGTGTAGCCAGCCATATACAATATACTCCACCATGTATGCTTCTTGCAAATAATCTATCGTGTCCAATATGATGTACATTTAAAACCTGACATACTTACTGTTACATATTTTATTGTTAGCTGCATTTTTTCACAAATGAGTATTTGTTTTTCATTATTTTTTTCCAGTAAGAAAAGGTATGCTCTCCAGAAACATGCACTGTATGGAGGGCTATGGATTGTATTCTGAAATTTGGTGTACAGTACCAAAAATTCTGGCTACACTCCTGCCAACAGCTTTAAAAGCTGTTAGGCACTTCAACCTGCCATACTTTTTATGAGACAGAAGTATAATACAGCTTTCAAAGTTGTGAAATTTATGTTGTTTTGTGGAAGTCATCCTGTTTGCTGTATTATGCGACTTTACCATAACAGCTTAGAAAGATGCATAACAAATGCTGTAGTGCATGGAATTCTATAATTAAGCCTCAAAATTGGGAAAAGGATAAGAGTTGTTAATAATGTCCCTTAAGGAAGACCTAATCTTAACTGAATTCAGAGGTGCTTTGTCAAACTTGTTAAGGTGACCTAAGTGCTGTCAAGAAAGGATCTTGCACTAGGGACTAACAGCTGACAGTGCTGGCCTGCGAAGAACAAAACACTAGATGATAATAAAGCAGCTTTTAAAAGTTGTCAGAAATTTGATCTGCTACACTAATAAATAAAAACTGTGACAGAACAAAGTATCTAACAGCTTTTAAATGTGTTAGTTCTACTGAGTGGCACTTATTTTCTGCCTTCTGTCTGTCTGTCTGACAATACATTTCTACATATTGTTTCTTTAACTATAAAGCTATGCTTTCAAGATGAATTTCTTGACATCTATGTCTAGAACACATAATAAGTTGTTTATGAATGGAGACCTAATAATTCTCTGTGTTATGCACATTTCAAATGTACTATTATTGGGTCTAGCAACAGAGCATAACTGGCTTAACTGTTTTCCTAGTTTTGGAGTGTGAACAGTATACTTCCTGTGCTATATATAGTATAAATGTGTGTATATATATATATATATATATATATATATATATATATATATATATATATACACACACACACACACACACACACACACACACACATATATATATATATATATATATATATATATATATATATATAGGTCTACGTCTGTTGTTTAAAAACACACTTCTTAGTATATATATATATATATATATATATATATTAACGCTGAAAGCTTGAAATGCCGATGACGAGAAGACCGACACCGGAAGATCGACAATGAAGATGACCGACAGTTGAGAATCCCGACGCTGAGAGCACCGACATGTCAAACGAACGCTAGTGGGTAAGTATGTGGTAGTGACGGATGTCAGGGTTAGGGTGCGGGTAAGGTAAGTGTGCAATAGCGATGGTCTGTAGGGTTAGGGCGCAGGTTAGGTGAGTGTGTGATGGTGACGGACCTTAGGGTTAGGGTTTGGGTTAAGGTTAGTGCATAGATAGTTGTGTATGTAAGGTTCAGTGTAGGTTTGTAAGGTTTTTGGTGTGCTTGTGTTGTGTGTGTGCTTTTTGGACAGGGGATTTGTTTTGTTTGTTTACTGTCAGGATTGTGGTTTGTCGGGTATGTGACGTTTTGTGTTTCTGAACTTTCGGTTTTGTGGTGTCTGTGATTTCTTTGTCATATATATATATATATATATATATATATATATATATATATATATATATGAGTACTGGGCACACAATGTGTGTGTGTGTGTGTGTGTGTGTGTGTGTGTGTGTGTGTGTGTGTGTGTGTGTCTGTGTGTGTGTGTGTATTTACAAGTGCATGTGATTTTTTTATGTAAGGTCAATTGATCTATCTATATAGCTATCTGTCTTGTGTGTTTGTGTACATGAACTGTATTTCATTATTAAGTATGCCTTATGCTGTCAGCAAGAACATCAAGGACATATCACCATTAATAGATAAAAGAAATTTGTTTCATGTTTGATTTGTGATAATTCACTTCATCTTCCAATGAATTACGTCTTGAGCACAGATAGGCATTTTATTTCCTAAGCAGATTTTCTTAAGTGCTGGCACCACAAATGTTATAACCACATCTCTGAAAATACATGTGATTTGCGAAACACATTTGTTAGACTTATTGCTCAGTCTAAGCTAATATTATGTACAAATTCAGATTCTGTGATAAGGAAAAAAAAAACTCTGCAAACTATATGTACTTTAAAAGTCTGTGAGATATAACTAAATAAGGCTGTAGAAACTAACCTGAAATGAAACCTTTCATTAAACCTCATAGCTTCCTTGCCAGGAACACCTCTTTGTCAAGTAATCTCTTTGCAGCCACAGATAATAAACTGAGCTTATGGGATTTTTCTTTTTTCCTTTTTTCATTGATGAAATTTGTTTAATCCAATCAGCAATGACTGTTTCAGATTGAGCAGGTTTCTTAGGCTCTCAATTACTGTTGTGGATCGAGTGCCACCAGAATCAAATACTAACATATTTAACTTAAAATAAGGCTCTCTGCCATAGCTAATACCTTTTTGAGTAAATAAACTTTAATTTCTTTCCATTTTTAAGTTTCTGCTTTGCAGTACAGTGGAAAGATTGATGCAATACTTATTCAACTTCTGTTATAGACCCAGATCCAAGCATTGAAAAACTTCTTAAATGCACATTAATTTCAGTGACATTTGAGGACACATAAATTTACATTAAAAGTTTGTTTGATATGAAAAAATAAACAGAACAGCTTTATCAGAATGGAAATAAAATGCATGTGTTTTGAATACCAATGGGATGTAAAATGCATATATTCTTCAAGGATTTGCTAAGTTATGCTATGGCTAAAACATGTATACAATACATATATACATGGTGTGTGTGTGTGTGTGTGTATGTATTTTTATTACTGTGTTTACTGACATGTTTGTTTGCATGAACCAAAGGTTCATTGTCTTTAGGGCAGGCCTTAGGTAAACTGGTGCCCAAGGAGAAAAGACTACATAGTGTTAGACCCCCCCCCCCCCACCCTCTGCATCTTGGCCTATTGACACTATCCAGATTCTTCTTCTTCCCATTTCTCACAGTTTATCTTAATCTTCATTTTTTCCTGCAGTTATTCATTAGTTCAATGTGTTATCTAGGCAAGGCTGTATTCTGATAACTCTGGAGTAAACAACTGCATTAAGCTAGGGTCTGAGGGACACATGATCCCAGAAGCCATGGGAGCTGTAGATGCTCTAAGGTGCATTTTAGAGTTTTTTTTAAATAACATTTACATCCAATGATGGCCTGAATAAAACCATGATGAAAGATTGAGCCTTACTCTCCAACTTTGTTTTTTTCCCTGCATTCTTTCATAACATCCTGACTGGCCAAGACTATGCTGTAATAACTGCAGTGAAAATAAATATATTAATCTAGAGGTCTGTGGGGCACTAGGCTCTCATAATCCATGAGCGTTCTAAATACTCTGAGGTGCATTTTATAAATTTAAGCCACCTTTACGTCCAGTGATTGCATGAATAAAAACATGATAAAAAAAGAAATTCAGTCTTACTCTTCAGTTGTGGTCTTTTCCTGCATCCTTTTGATACACTCTAACTGGCCAAAATGATTCTGCATTAATTAATAAGATAGGGATCTGGGGGCTACTAGGGACCCAGTAGTCATGAGGTTCTGAGGTACAGTTTACAGCTTTTTTTCTAATATTTTGATCCAAAAATAGCCTGATCAACAATCTTGTATACAGAAAAGAAATTCCATTTTACTTTTTTATTTCATGGAAGAAATAAGTAATCCAACATTTAATGCTCAAAGCTAAACAAACACCTTGCATTTTATTATGATTGTTAAAGTAAACAAGTGACAAGAAGGTCAGTTACTTTCATCTAGATAACTCCCACCAAGAAGTTGTAGCTACTTTTATGTACAGTTAAGACTTCTGATTGTGATAAAACATGATGGTGAGTAATATATTTTGTGCTTGTTCCATTCACCACACATTAAAATATTGCACGCTGATTCACATAAGTCCTGAAAAGCCAGAAGAATAAGCAAACAGCAGCAGGCAGCTAGTCCTTTTCCTCTGCAACTCTGACTGTGCTTAACACGTGTCTAGTTAAGTAGTCATCTTATTCCTCACAAGTGCACACTAGCCCAGCAAAGTCAAATAGTGACTGTTTAAACTAAGTAAATGACAAAGAGGACAGTTATTTTTATCCAGCCAATTCCCACCCACCCAGTAGTTATACTCACTATGTCAGATGGCTATGCAATAGCGTTTCACTTGACACAAACAATATGTCACATTCCTTTCATCTCAAAATTCAGGAATTCTGCAGAATATCCCTGATATTGTCTCATATTTTTGACCCATTCCTCATAAAATTTAGATTTTCTGGCAAAGTGTACCCTACAGTGAGTCAAGTCAATAAACCAAGCATTATAGATTCATTCTTCAAGTATGATACTTGCACATTGACTGAAATGCAGTTTAGTACCTACATTTTAGCATTGCAAGGACTTTACTCCAAGACCTTGCATGTTCAACTCTAGCATGAGGTGATTTGGCTTAACTTGAATGGTCTGGTCAAGTGAAGCACATGCCCCCATGTTCATTTTGTTTTACCAGGGTACCTTATTGATTTGCTTATTTTTTATGGCAAATGCATAATTTCATTGCTCTAAAAATAATAAATCAATATGGAAAGAGTGCCCCTACATGCATGGTGTCCATGGCAGACCCTTATAGTTGGCCTATGTGTAAGGTGGGCCCTGATTGTTTTTTTCAGAAGAGGCTTTAACGTATAATTTCTATATCTTGCACTGAGACTTTAGCAACCAACAGGTGGAATTATTTCAGCCCATGGTTCTTTCTGCAGCTACACAAATGTTTTATTAGTTTACCAGTTGTGTTAGGTATGAAATGTTCCCTAGAATTTTGTTTCTCTGTTTAGTGCTATATTTCATTATCTTTTCTGTCTTCTGAATAAAGTTACTTTGCAGACTAGATAATGTTTAGGTTAAGTATGGGCAAGGCATTCTTCTTCTAATAAAACATAAATTAGGGGAGGGGTGTATGGTGACATTAAGTAGGTGCCAAATGAGGAAGTATTTAGCATTATTGTTGTTTCAAGATGTATAGACACATGGATCCCAACTTGACACTTGAGGTTTGATACTTTTTTCCCCCCAAGTCTTATGATGGGATCACATAAATAAACATACATCGTTTTACTATAGTCTACCCATTTTGACTCTGATAGAGAAGGAGTTTGGTAAGAGAGTATACCTGGCCCTGGAAAAAGTGGAAGTCAGAAGAAGTGAGTGATGCAGAGAGGTAGGTGAGTTACTCTGATAACTTTTACATTTGTTACATTAACGAGAAGTGAACACACCTTTTGCTCTGCACTTTACGCTTCACTCAGTAGCAGGAGTGCATGTGTAGCACTGTGTTTGCATTTGTGGTGAGGTCTAATTGCTTTCAGTGGTGGAAGGCTTCCAAATCTGTAACCAGGATGTGGTTGGGGGAGTGCTACTGCCTCTGACGCAAGCTATCAGGGGCATAAACTGGCAGTGCAGAAATGGTACTGACTGGCTTATTCCTAAAGTATTTAGCTTGTTATAAGGGTCATAACTGTTCTACAGGCTCCTGTAGACACCTTGAATATTTTAGAAGATTAAACCAAGACTTGTAAAATGATCAGGTGAATTCAGTGACTTAACACAGATCCAAACAATATAAGAGATTTCACAGCTGTAGGAAAATGTAAGCACTGATGCCCTTTAGTCACCAGAGCTTTTTGACCAATAGTTACATTTGCTTCTCCTGTCTGTGCTACATTCATAGCATGCAGATATCTGTATATGCAAATACTTCTGGTTTGTCCTGTTGCTTTGTTTCTAATACATAAAAGTGTTGATGCAACATTTGATTACAATGTTTACTCATCTTCTGCAAAATGATTATGACCTCCACATAATTTAGAGAATTGAGTGTTGATCTATTACTTGCTTTGTCATGTCTTTTGCTACAATGCTTACACAGGGTATGGTTTCTTTTTCTCTGTTGGTTAATTGCTAGGCATTATCTTAGTAACATATGGTCACTGTTTTTATTATTTTATTTATTTTATTATATTAACAGTTTTAGGCTTTGTTATTCTTTATTCTACATACTTCAAGTTCTTCATTCAGTGTGTTAAACTGTATGTCTGAAAATTATTTTGCTCTACACACAATTAACACTTAATTAAGGATCACGTGGACTTACCATAACACTTTACCTCTCCCTTGCTCATTTGAGATCTCAATTTTGAAATAAATTCAGTCTCTTATCAGTGAATCATGCACGTTAGCAATGTGACAGTGTTGAGCTCTGTTTCAAGTAAGTCATATGAACGTCTACTAACTTGAAAAATCCCTTGACTTCTGCTGAAAAATAAATGTGTTGAATATGGCATACTCTTCTCTGTTTTAAACTAATCCTGGAACTAATGTTTTAAAATTGGAATTTTGCCTTTCTGTCTCCCTCCAAAATTTTAAAAGTATTAAATACCTTAAATGTTTCCTATACCATGATACAAAGAAATGCTGAACATTGTAGATTTCCTGGTGTTACATCAATACCAATTGCAATCCGCGGTGGTGGTGCTGCGGTAGCATTGCCGCCTCACAGTAAGACGCTGTCCGGTTCGATTCTCAGCTAGAGCGTATTCTGTGTGGAGACATGCGTGAATGGGCATACCTTCGTTGAAGGCTGTGCATCAGGGCTGGTAACTTGGCACATAAAAATCAACTACCAATCATTAGCGGACCGGAGTTCTGCTGTGGCGACCCCTAACCGGGAAAAGCCGAAAGACACAAAAAAGACATCAATACCAATTGCAGTGAGATACATTACAAATCTTTTAATCTAGATCATCCACTTCTCTGCAGTTTTTAACCTAGAACATCCAGTTCCCTTGACAAGTTTCCATAAATCCTTTACAAAGCAGTTGGTCATAGATTATATATATTTGGCCAAATGTTGAAGAAATTCATTTGAAGGATTAGTGGTTCAATGAATAATTAAAAATATTTTACATGACTGAGATTCGCGACTATTTGGTTATTTTTCAAGAAAATGAGCAGGGATTAAGAATTTTATTTGGTAAATGCAAAAATGAGAGTGAATAACTGCCATTAAAGATGAGAACTTTCAGATAACAACATAGAACCACATTTATTTTCTACTGTATATCACTGAACAATGTTTTTCTAATCCTGATAAGAAAACAGTAGACAGACAGAAGATACAAAACTACTTTGGGAAGTGCATTTAGAACAAAATAAAAATACAGCAATCAATGTGGATGGCTACTGAAAGAAAATCCCTTTAAATCTGACACCATGTCATATATGTATGCAAACATATATGCATATAATCAAGATAGTGAAGAAATTAGGTGTAAGAAATTATGTTTAGTCTTCATGACCTCCAGGATTGTTTACTAAACTGCCCACTAGTCATATTCACTTGCTATCTTATGCTCTGTACCAATATCTAACATTTAAAGAATTAGTCATATATCTAACCTATGTGACACTTACGATTTGGCCAAAGTTAAAGAATTATACTTTAATAATGAACTGCTTTAGGCCATTTGATTTGCTAGTAGACTAATGCATGTGGTAAGGGTACACAGCCAGAAGAGGGACTACGTAGATGTAGATATGGAAGAATTGCTGACTTCTGGGGGTAACTACGGAAATGTACAACAAACTCGTTTTTTGTACTGCATGTGAAGAACAACAAAGGAATCTGTTTACTGGTCAAAATTTTTGTTGGTTACTAGACTTTTCGACTCCTGTAAATATTACTTAAGTTCTGTACCAATGACTGGCTAGAATATTTCACTACCATAATAACAGACGGAAAATCTTTAAGCACAGTTCAAACAGCACCCCCCCCCTCCAAGTAATCACATGAATGTTCTGATACAATAGTGGAAAGAATGGAGGTTTTCTTCATCCAAACACAATGCTACCTGTCATAATATATTTCAAGTCCTTAAATGACTCCCTTTCATAGAACATGCTGGCAGTATGCTCACTCCTATTAAGATACTCTTGTCAAAAGGCACTCATACAATTTTCTTTCACATAATGCAGTATCTTTACTTTACTGGACAATGTTTGATGACAATTCTTACATTGTGCATTTCTTATGCCATGCAGACTCTTATCAATATATAAGCAGAAATCCCATCACGCAAGAAATTCACAGTGCTGTTGTAGGTCCTTGGTCATTGGGAGCATATTCTCTGTGAGCCTAGTGCTGAAAGATTTATACACTTTTATAGAAGATGAGTATAGGGCCATATCTGACACATCCTTTATTTTATAAAAGCCTCATAGAAAATTATTGCTGTTTCCTAGAATACCTCAGCTCAGTATCTCTATTTCTGGCAACAGCTATCAAAACTTTTGTATATCCTCTTGAAGAGTTAATTGATAATCAGTCACTTTATTAATTAATTATTAATTAATTAATTAATTTATTTATTTGTTCATAAGTATTTGATAAGTGGGATAGTCTGAGGCAGTACTCATTTTCAGCTAGGGTCCAGGTAAAAAATCTCCACGATATAATACCAACAAAGTTTGATACAACTGAAAAAAATCCAGTTAAAGAATTCAGTTAGACTATAGTTTGCATAGATAATGGACTGAAAGAGTTGAGTTAGAGTCTCATATGTTAGGTGTAATAGTACCAGTACATTTGAGGATCTGAAGATTAACACAAAGTGCAATAATTTTTAATAGAAAGTTGTATACAAGTGTAATATTGTTCCATGCACAAAAGCAGTCCTGCAGTCCTGTACATATTTTATCATCCTAATTAAAACAAAATAACCCCATTATGTATAACTGTCTTATCACTGTCTCCAGGAGTCAGCTACTGTAAAAGACTTTAGTGCATCTGCATATGTCTGAGAAGCAAAGACTATCCCCAGGATTCAGTAAGCTCTGCATGGTGTGCAGGAATAGTACAAAAGCTGCTGCATGCAATATGGCCAATGAATGATCCAGGAACGAGCTACTAGGATGTGCACAAGTGCTCCTACACTATTCCTGCATGGACACAGCTTCTGTATGCTAATTACCCCATTTGCAGGTGAAAACCATGCAAATGAGGTGAATTAGTGATTCAGAAAGCAGGCAGGCGTCTGTGCAGGAATAGTGCAACCTGCAGAAATGTATTCGGCTACTAACCATATTCAATGTAGTAGGCATGCCAATGGCCAAATATATGGTAAATAGTTGCAAAATTATAAAAAAATAACTTATTTTTTTTTGTCCGATTTCGGCCGTTTAAGCATATGGCAACGGTGCACAAATGGGATCAGCCCGAAAATAACAAAAAAAGATGAAAATACACTTTAAACCAAAATCAGCATTCTGCCATAATAGTCAATGGCATGCATAACACAACAATACCATGGAATAGTGGTTGCTAAGGGGGAAGGCTAAGTGTCAGTTTTGTAACCATGCATTAGCAGGCAGTTTTATGCAAATGAGGGGATTGATACCGAATCACAGATTTCCCCTCACTGTTACCTTGCACCCAACCATGTAGGTGCAGCAGCACCATGGTATAATCCTAAGAGGTAGATGACTTCATAAGGGGGAGTGTCATACATGCTGTAAGCTTATTGGAGCTCTGTGGCCCATGTTTGCCCTTAGCTAAGCACAGCTAAGAAAGGGTGTGTGTCTGAGGCTACCCAGCAGTGTTTACATTGCCTAAATGGTTGTGCATGTCATGCACCAGGTTTTAGACAAAAAAAACAGGAAATAGCAGCTTTGTTCACATCTGAGCACTGGGTATGCACTGCGCACCTCAGGGCTTAAACGGGAAGGCAATGGGAAGGGAAAACAGCAGTAAGAAGGCAATCAAGGAGAACTAGCATAGCTGGCAGGTGAAATGTATCAGAATCAGCCAATTACACAGGCAGCAGCCCAGCCCAGCACACTACTATAAACTATGCAAACACATTTCACTCTGGTTTTTCCCACAAACTCTACACCACCGGTGTACACAGATGGGGAAATTTTACCTGACAAAACTAACAAAATGATAGGGGCTGCTGTCACTCTCATACATCAATATGTGGAAGAGGCTGAGGGTGGTAAGGATGAGAATGCTGATGACCAACCCACAGTGAGGAGAAGGAGAAGGAGAAGAGTGTACAGATGCAGGGTAACCTACCAGGGTCTACATGAGATGGAGATAGTGGAGCGCTATAGGGTGAATAGGGATATCCTTCAACAAACACGTGAAAGAAAACAAAATCTGGATAAACGCCTGGTATACACCTCAAGCGAAAAAAAAAAAAAATGCCTGGTATACACCTCAAGCGAAAAAAAAAAAAATGAAAAGACCAATGGTTAGACCACAGCTGAAAATAAAAATGGAATAATCCACGTCAGGAAATAAATCACTTGCAGCTTCACAGTAGTGCCCTTTATAAAACCAAAAGTTGTAACTGAGATGTAGTAATCAAGGTAGGAAAGGGTTCACTTGCAGTTTCACACCACTTTATTAAACAAGAGTAAGCGCTTTCACGATCTAAGTCAGCTGATCGCTTCTTCAGACTCATAAAAACAGTTAAAACATTGCTATTTAAAATATGGTTCAACCAATGAAAACACATATAGAACTATGACATAGACTAATTAAAATTGGATACATCAGTACATTAATTTGCCTTATATTCTGCATAAGATGAAATAAAATATACATATAACAGACACATTTTATGTAATAATCCATATTACTTAATGTTTTCGTGGTCTGGATTTTAAAAAAAGGTTTCAAGGAAACAGCATTGTTCAATCCAGGAGACCTATCTGCCTGAAGTAGTAAAATCCATCTTTGTTCGGCTTCCTCCACCTTATTCCTTATATCACCTCCCCTCTTACTTTTATTTATTATTTCTAAAACCATGAAATTAAAAATATGTTTCCTATCTTCTTCTTCCGCATGTTTTGCTAAAGCACTTGTGTCTTTTTTATTTCTTATATCTCTAAGGTGTTCAAGGATACGTTCCTTTAGACACCTATCGGTTTTGCCTATATAAAAGGCATGCCAGACAGTGCAGAAGCTGAAATAAACCAAATTTTGTGTTCTGCAGTCAGCATAAAAATCTATATCAATTATAAATCCTAGTGTAGGATGTTTATATGTAGATTTATTATATAAATAGTCACATGCTGTACAATTTCTGCAAGGAAAAGTCCCCTGCCTATCAGATAGGATCATTCTTTCATTGTTTCTGGATTTATAACAGAGTTGCCTTTTTAAGGACCTCTTATTTCTAAAAGAAAAGCTGGGTCTATCTTCTAACAATTCTCTCAAGTCAGGATCCGACAATAAAACATTCCAATTCTTCTCAAAAATATTACAGAACCTTCTGATGTCACTTGAATAAGTTATAGAGAATCTAACTTTAAAATCATGACCTTCCTTTCTTTTAACATCTTCTATAGTACTTGAGAAGAGCGGTTTACATCTCCCATCCCTATTTTCAATGGTATATTTAGAGCTTTCATTTATGTCTTTCTTACTATAACCTCTGTTTAAGAAGTCTTTCTCTAATATAGTCATTGTCTTCACAAAGCCTTCATCTGTATTATGTAAGCGGCTTATTCTCATATATTGTCCTTTCACTACATTTTTGTGTACAAATGTTGGATGCATACTAGTCTTATGTAAGATACTATTTCTCCATGTAGATTTTCAATACATCCCTGTTGTAAGTTCATCTAACGCTGTCTTCTTAACCAAAACATCTAGGAACTCAATAGAGTCCCTGGAATGTTGGCTAGTGAATCTTAAAAATTCAGTGGTGCTATGTAAGTACTCCACCATCTCTTGCAACTCTTCACTAGTACCATCCCATAACAGGAAGACGTCATCTACAAAACGTATATACCATACAATTTGGCCAGCATATTTATTGCTAGCACTTAATACATGATCTTTTTCCCATGCAGCCAAAGCTAAGTTGGCATAGCTGTTAGCACAAGCCGTGCCCATTGCTACACCAACTTTCTGTAGATAAAACTTGTCATTGAATATAAAGACATTATTTTCTAGGACAATATCAAGCAACTCACATATCAAATTAATTTTAGTGCTTTGAAAAACTTGTTTCAAGGTCAGAATATCACGTATTTTCTCAATACCCCATTTATTCGGTATCACTGTGAACAGTGAAGTGACATCCATTGTCACAAACATATAATTTTTATTAATATTCCTGGTCTTATTATATAACAGTCGCAGAAATACCTTTGTATCCCTTAGTATAGTCTCACATGATTTTAGGACTATTTGTAAATTTTGTTCAATATAAATTGAGATGGCTTCTGTGGCCCATCCTTTACTGGATACAATAGGTCTCATAGGGGGCTGTGTGATGTCTTTGTGAATTTTAGGTAGACCATAAATAATGGGTATAGCTGGATGTTCTATCTGAAAGTAGTCAAACAATTCCTCTGATACATAATTAGTAATCAATAAGTCAAAAATATATACATATATCCTGTCAATTATACCTTGTACTTGTCTGTCATTTAGTTCAACATAAGTATCTGTATCATTCAAAAGTTCCATCATTTTCTTGTAATAAAAAACCTTATCCATTACTACTACACTGCCCCCCTTGTCAGCAGGCCTAATTTCAATGCTGTGAGAATCCTTTAGTTCTGACAGTGCTTCAGTTTCTGATTTACTCAAGTTATAAAATCTAGGTGGAAGATTTTTAGCATGCATCTCTCTAATTTCATGTTCACACACATTAGTGAAAGTTTCAACTGTGGGATGTATCTTGGGTACAAAGGCACTAGGTTGTTTAAACATATTATCAAATACATTTCTTTTAAACATGGTTTTAAGTGTTAGGTTACGAGAAAATAACTTCAGCTCTTTTAATAAATCAGTTAATACTGTTTTCTGTGCTGGAATAAAGTTCAGGCCTCTATTTAACAACGAGGCTTGTGCATCAGTTAAAGAAAAGCTAGATATATTAATTACTAAGTTTTTTGTTGGTTCTTGCTCCTGGTGTTCATATATGTAGGAGTCACTCATTCTCTCTGCTGTAATCGCGTTCTCCCTCTTTGATTCCTGCTGCTCGACCTGTCCCTTATTGGCAGCGCCTTCTTTAACACAAATGGAAGGATTGAGGTTTGTGTAGCTTCCTTTTGCTCCAAAAAAGCTACTGAATCAGAATTAACACTGGAATCCATCCTTCTGTTAGTGCAAGCCATTTGGAAAGTTTATTTTACCATTCCACCATTTTCAAATGTGGGAGGTTCTATACATACTCTCTCTGTGCTGACATCACTGTTCTCACAGGGATTCTGATTTAAAGGGCAGTACTATGCATATTTGAATTTTCAGAAATCTGTACTGTAGTCATTTTTTCTACATTTTCTGTACTCACAGCTGTTCTTCTTGGCCACAAAAAGACCTCTTTACATTGAAAGTCATTGAGGTCCCTTTGCAATTTTTTAGTTTTAGTATTCTGCAACCTCTTATCATAGCCCTGTATACTGTCAGCAAGTTCATCTAATTTACTGCCTAGTACCTCTATAGGAAAATTATTAGTCAGTTGTTCTTGTAGCCTCTTTATCTCATCGGCTAGCTCTTTTTCTTGTGGTTTAAAAAATTCTATAAGCAAATGCATATAATCATAGCTAAGCTGTAAATTTAAGTTCTGCCATTTTTGAAGTAATTCAGGGTAGGTCTCACCATAAGTAGGCATATTTAATACTCTGAGACCTCTTGGCACTATTTTATATTTTAATGATGCTTCTAGATGAAACCTTTGCCACTGTAGCCTTTTAAAGCTATATAACTTATTCTCCAGATCTCTATACAGTTCAGTGAATTTCTTATGTGTATCATAGTCCACTTGTTCTCTTTCATTCGCTGGAAAAATAGGATTTAGCATCAAGGGGTTGGAGTATATATGTAGTAGTCCAACTAGTCGTTCACATTGATTTTTATTGTTGTCATTACCTTCAGCCATGTCCCAGCTTTTAAATACAGTCCAAGAAACACGTGAAAGAAAACAAAAGCTGGATAAATGCCTGGTATACACCTCAAGTGAAAAAAAATGAAAAGACCAATGGTTAGACCACAGCTGAAGATAAAAATGGAATAATCCAGGTCAGGAAATAAATCACTTGCAGCTTCACAGTAGTGCCCTTTATAAAACCAAAAGTTGTAACTGTGATGTAGTAGTCAAGGTAGGAAACGGTTCACTTGCAGTTTCACACCACTTTATTAAACAAGAGTAAGCGCTTTCGCGATCTAAGTCAACTGATCGCTTCTTCAGACTCATACAAACAGTTAAAACACTGGTATTTAAAATATGGTTCAACCAATGAAAACACATATAGAACTATGACATAGACTAATTAAAATTGCATACATCAGTACATTAATTTGCCTTATATTCTGCATAAGATGAAATAAAATATACCTATAACAGACACATTTTATGTAATAATCCATATTACTTAATGTTTTAGTGGTCTGGATTTTAAAAAAGGTTTCAAGGAAACAGCATTGTTCAATCCAGGAGACCTATCTGCCTGAAGTAGTAAAATCCATCTGTGTTCGGCTTCCTCTACCTTATTCCTTATATCACCTCCCCTCTTACTTTTATTTATTATTTCTAAAACCATGAAATTAAAAATATGTTTCCTATCTTCTTCTTCCACATGTTCTGCTAAAGCACTTGTGTCTTTTTATTTCTTATATCTCTAAGGTGTTCAAGGATACGTTCCTTTAGACACCTATTGATTTTGCCTATATAAAATCCATGACAGACAGTGCAGAAGCTGAAATAAACCAAGAAGAAGAGTGTACAGATGCAGGGTAACCTACCAGGGTCTACATGAGATGGAGATAGTGGAGCGCTATAGGGTGAACAGGGATATCCTTTAACAAATTGTTGAGCTGTGCCAGCCACGCCTCACACACAGAACCAACAGAGTGGACCCCATCCCAGTGGATACCAAGGTATGTGTAGATTTAAGAATACTAGCCACAGGTACCTTCCAAAGGCCAATTGAGGATATCATGGGGATCTCACAGGCATCAGTATTTAGGGTACTTCATCATTTCCTGGATGCCATGTCAGCACATGCCAGTGAGCACATATATTTCCTCAACACCCATGAGGCGTTGACCAGCAATATGTGTCTCCTCCACCAAATAGCAGAATACCCTGAGGTAGTGGGTGCTATAGACTGCACACACGTACACCTCAAAGCACCACCCGGTGAGCGAGGTAGAGTCTACATAAACCACAAGGGCTTCCCCTCCATCAACTGTTAGGTCATGTGCGATGCCCAGGGCATTATAATGAATGTGTGTGCTGGCAACCCTAGAAGGTCTCATGACTCCCACATCTGGCATATGACACAACTGTACCAGAGATTTGCCAGTGGGGATATCCCATATGGCTAGCTATTGGGGGATGCTGGTTACACACTGGAGCCATGGCTGATGACACCCATCAGAAATGCACATGCACCTGAATAAGAACTCCATAATGAGGCACACGCACAAACAAGAATCATAATAGAGCATGTGTTTGGGATGTTCAAGTCATGGTTCCAGTGCCTAGACATATCTGTTGGAGCCTTGCAGTACTCTCTAGCTACATGTACACAAATTTTCATTGTATGTGCATGCTTAACAATATGATCCTGCGAAAACAGCTGCAGCAGGAATAGCACGGGGCAGGGTCACACAGCCCCCCACCATTGCCAAGGCCAGCAGCGGCACAGAGTGACTCAGAGGAAGAACAACCTGAGCCTGCCCATATAGGCAGAAGGAGGCGTGCCCAGTATGTCCAAGCTTTGGCAAAGAGGCAATGCATAGCACACTGACATGGTAGGAACCCAGGGAATGACACCTCGCTCTGACTCGCACATACAGTAAAAGGGATGCCAAACATGACACTACATGTGCTTTACCATGTATAGGGAGTGTACTATGTGCATCCGACATAGTCAGCCGTCCAGCACCATCTTCAATACTGGCACAGCCACAAGTATGTCACTCTTCCTATCAATTGCTGAATGGAGTAGTATGTTCTGCTAGTTGTAGCTATGGTATGGATGTGAGCATGCAAGGGAATCAGGTGGCTGAATGGGATGACAGCATATAGTGGACACCTATATGGGCAGCATGAAATCCATAACAAATACTGGTGTCAACAAACTAGACAGTACTAGACAAGGTGACAAATTCCACTGCAGTACATGTGGTGGCCCAAATGTGTGTCCATAGGACACACACATGCATGTCAGTGAGGTTCACATACCCAACAACAGCCTCAGCTAGCAGGACAGGTGCAGATGACCATAAAGAAAGGATGTGCTAAGGCCTCCAATTAATGGCAATGGATAACAGCCCCCCTCCAGACCTACAAAGACAGACTACAACAGGTCAGGCAGTTGTATGTTAGTTCTGAAGGGTAAGAAGTCTGAAACTGAAATGTAGGTCAATAAAACCTAAGATCTGTACTGATATGCCTCTAGTCTGCATGATAGGTCAGAGTACAAAATGAAATAGAAGCCAACAGAGTACCTGAAATACCAGTACAGTCATAGCAAATGTTTACAGTTGTCAGGTGTGCCCCCCCCACAATCCTATGTAGAAATGCAGTAACATCTATGAGTGGGGTTAATAACAGTGGAACACGGATTACCTAAGCTGGCCCAATTTACAGGATAGATTGTTGCATGTGTACAATATGCAAGGCTCTGTGTGTTAGGTTGTTGTGTGTTGTACATTGTGTGGAAGTGGTCAGCATGTAGGCATGGAGGGTTGTGTCCCGGGGGCCTATGGCCAGTACTGTCGATGACAGGGCCATGTTCTGACAACTGCAGTTCCAACCACAATGCATCCCAGCAAGACCCATTTCAGCAGTCATCCATACTCATTGTTCAGATGTCAATATCTGTCACCATCTGAAAGATGAACATGCTATGAATGTGGCCCCCAAAACACACACAGTACACAGGTGGAAGTACCCTAGACAGAGTACATAAAATGTAAATGTCAGCTGCACACTCCTTTGGGATTGTACATACAGGTTAGCAGCACATTAGTTGTCTATGTAGTATGGAATACTGATGTATTCTGGCGAATCACTGGCAGACCACAAGAGGCACATTTATGAAGTAATGAGAGACTGCCTATGATCCAGCACAAGGCAGCATAAGGGGCATGTCTCAGGTATATCTGTGAGTCAGCTGCAAGAAGCTTCCATATCACACATGCACTCAGCTCACCCCACCATCATCCACAGATTTATCACAGGTCATATCCCTGCTGTTGGGAATGAGTACAGTATGACCCCCACTTCTGTATGGGAATACCCACAGAATGCAGCATGCTGAAGAGGTATCCTGTGCAGGTGTGTCCCTAGCTGTAAGCAGCATCCTGCCAGCATCCAGACCAATGGATTAATGCCATTAACAACTCACACACTTTCCCTATCATCCCAGGGGCATCCAGTGGCCTGGACTGTAGGACTGACAGAATGCACTGGCCTGCTACAGATGGCCTGAATCACTACCAAATGTCCTGCAGTCCTCTGTCAAAGGCCTGTGCCTCATCTGTACTGCCAATGTATTTTATCTCATGGGGTCCCAACTAACA
Organism: Protopterus annectens; assembly: GCF_019279795.1. NCBI lineage: Eukaryota > Metazoa > Chordata > Ceratodontiformes > Protopteridae > Protopterus > Protopterus annectens. Next base: position 947,427,502 of record NC_056745.1, on the reverse strand, counting down.
ACATAACACAGTCCACAGAACACAAATGCAAGGCCGTATCGACTAATTCCAGTAGCATGCCCACCATGTCATACCGCATGTACTGTGGACCAACCCCTAAATAATGCTGGGATGAAGAGACAACTATAAGGATACTTCTCAGCTATCACTTGCATAATGTTAGAAAGAGGATAGAATAACAGAGTGGGGGATATAGAAGCATGGACACCATGAAGTGTGTGAAGTCTGAAACTCTGATGTGTGCCCATACTACCCCTGCCTGCAAACCCAGTAATGGGTGGCTACAAACCTGCTCATAAGCTGCAATGTGAAGGGGAACTGACCAGATATATGAGCCCTGCCTCTGGGTAACCTGGGTGAATCTGTACAGATGATAGGTATGGCCACAGCAGGATATGGCCATTCTGTTATGTCGATAGATGTACAAGCAAGAGATCCTCAGCCACCACACTACCAAGGTGCTAGACCATTTACACAGATCCATCAGCAAGTGTCTGCAGCTATCCCTCTGGAATGGCATAAGTGTGCAAGAATATGTAGGCTGCAAACCACAATACTGGACACAGCTTCATTCATCTTGTATTTCCCAGGAAATAACTGTGAGCAAATAAGTATATCTGTCAGTAGTTGATGACATAATACATCACAGTGTAAAACAGTAAATGTCTGAATTTCTCTGCTAACACCAACCATGTAATACAAGCAGCACAGACATCAATAGTTACAGTGTTCCACTATCTTTTACCCATTGTGACTCCATATTGTCAACCTATCTACAGATATCCTGCAGAAACAGGTTACTAGCTGTAGGTGTAGAATACAAAATCCTGCACTGGAGTGCAACCTACCTGGAATGGATTCACACACTCAGTACAGAATTTCATATTGGGCATGCTCCTACACTTAGAGAAATGAAGCCCATGTCTGACAACAAAATACAGAAGGTCATACTGGGCATGCTCCAACACTTAGAGACATGAAGCCCATGTTTGACAACAACAGTGGACTGTGCATATCTGTCAGTCACAGATGTCTGTGCACACACATCACATTGCACACCATTCATGCTTTGCACACACATTGGATAGGAATACTCACACATATCCAAGGCCAACCCAGTATAATAGGTCAAACATACACACACAGAGATGTGGGGAAGAGAGAGGCAGACAGTGACAAAGAGATTGCCATCATGAGGCCTGTGCCACACACCACACATCCAATTGGCTAATATCACATGATGTGCTGATGTCAGTCACTGTAAATATTTGCTTTAGATACGTTTCTGTGGTGCTTGTGATAACTGTTTACCTTGATAGTACAAATCAGTATTCATCTAGCATTTGTATACCCAGTCCTGTCAAATGTAAAGTTGTGTGTGACTGAGTGTTGTGTGTGTGTTTCTAGAGGAATGGTTTACAGCCCATTCACACACACTGCACTTCCCGTAACCCATGTTAGCACTCATGCTGATGTCAGTCACTTTAAAATAACCCTCTGGCCAATCCTCAGCATCATAATATCCGTGGCACGTGCAATAACTGCATAATGCTGTAATGTAACACACTAGTTAGGTAGGAGTTCTAAGCCCCGGCATGGCAACTGTGAAACTGTGTGTGTGTGTGTGTGTGTGTGTGTGTGTGTGTGTGTGTGTGTGTGTGTGTGTGTGTGTGTGTGTGTGTGTGTGTGTGTGTGTGTGTGTGTGTGTGTGTGTGTGTGTGTGTAGAGATTAATGATTTTGAGGCCATTCACAGTCACTACACCTCACATTGCCCTACTTTGACAAGCCTGCTGATGTCAGTCACCTTGAAATATCCCTTTGGAGGAGGGCTGGCCCTATAAGCTCCATGGCATGTGCGATAATTGTATAATGCTGCAGTGTAACATCCATAGTTATGTAGGAGTTCTAATCCCTGACATGGCAACTGTGTGTGTGTGTGTGTGTGTGTGTGTGTGTGTGTGTGTGTGTGTGTGTGTAGAGATTAATGGTTTTGAGGCCATTCACAGTCACTACACCTCTCATTGCCCTACTTTAGCAAGCCTGCTGATGTCAGTCACCTTGAAATACCCCTTTGGATAAGGGCCAGCTCTGTAAGCTCTCTGGCATGTGTGATAACTGTGTAATGCTATAGTGTAACATACCTAGGTAGGAGTTCTAATCCCAGACATGTCAACTGTGAAACTCTGTGTATGTGTGTGTGTGTGTGTGTTTGTGTCTGTGTGTGTGTGTGTGTGTGTGTGTGTGTGTGTGTGTGTGTGTGCGTGTGTGTGTGTGTGTAAAGATTAATGATTTTGAAGCCATTTACAGTCACTACACTCCCCATTGCCCTATTTCAGCAAGCCTGATGATGTCAGTCACCTTGAACTACCCCTTTGGAGAAGGGCCAGCCCTGTAAGCTTTGTGGTGTGTGCAATAACCGTGTAACACTATAGTATAACATACTAGTTAGTTAGGAGTTTTAATCCCAGAAATGGCAACTGTGTGTGCATGTATAGAAATTAATGATTTTTAGGCCATTCACAGTCACTACACCTCCCATTGCCCTACTTTAGCAGGCCTGCTGTTGTCAGTCACCTTGAAATACCACTGTGGACAAGAGCCAGCCCTACAAGCTCTGTGGTGCATGCCATAAATGCGGAACATGTAATATGTCAACCTCCCAATCCTTGGATGTGTGTACCCCAAAGATTTTAGCCTCATGTATAGCCAGTACACATCTCAGAGCCTGACGTTAGCAGTCCTGCAAATATCATCCACCTTACAAGTACCTGTTGCCAACCCTAAACCATGTCAGGTCAGTAGTGTATTTGGTAAATGCAAAACATAATTGTTCATAAAGATTGTTAGATAGAGGTTTGAACTTCACCCCTGGCAAATGTAAATGTGTGATTAGGGTAAAATTATTTTTGTGATCTCTCACCCACTACATCACCCAATGCTAGTATTTACAAGGGCTGGTAATGTTCTTCACCTTAGAAGTACCATGGGACAACATCCATCCTATAAGCTCTGTGGCATGTGCAATAAACACGGTACACTGTAGTAGCAATACATAGCTAGGTAGGGGATTGAATCTCAGTACTGGCTTTGTGTGTGTCTGTCATCAGTATCCTAGGTGGAGGTTGCTGTGATCTGTGATTGTGTAATAACAGAATGCATTGTGGGGCGGGTTTTGCTGAATTATTATATATAGAATTATATTGAGGACCTACTATATGTCACAATGTCTACCTTACAAGGCAACAGATGTCAAACACAAGAGAGGCTGGTGTAGACAATCCATAGCCCTACATGTGACATTATGGATCGATGAACAATATAGACAACCCTTGTATTACTCAGAGAACACTCTCCACCCATGTCTCAAACACAAACACACTTGGCTAGGCAACAACCACTATATTGGTAGTTCCCTGCATATTGCCTCACAGATAGTAACTACGGTGCAATTGCAGTGGACTACATGCCTGTTGACCAAGGTATTCCCTTTGCCTAGCCTTATACAGCCATCACGCCCATTCACCTACTACACACCTGTGAAGCAATGAACCGATGCATCTCAGTACTGACAAGTGTGTGTGTGTCGGTGTGTGTGTGTGTGTGTGTGTGTGTGTGTGTGTGTGTGTGGAGATTAATGATTTGAAGCTATTCACAATCACTACACCTCCCATTGCCTACTTTAGCACACCTGCTCATGTCATTCACCTTGAAATAACCCTTTGGCCATATATCAGCCATATAAGCTCTGTGGTGCTTGTGATAACTGCATAATACTGTAGTGTAGCAAATTAGTTAGGTAGGGGTTCTAAACCTGATCCCACCAACTGTGATAATGTGTGTGTTTCCTTGATCAAGTGTGTCCATTGACACCTGCTTGTAAGACATTTTATGGGGGAGAGATATTGCATGTTTTTAACCTAAGCTGTTACAACATGTGAAGGATATCAGTAGTAAGAAACATTAAGGTATATAGCTGTAGATTTTCATATGTTTCACCATGGGAACAGTGGTGGGCTACAGCTTACTGTCTTACACACAGTTCTGTTTGTCAGTGTGATAGTGACGTTTTAAGTTAACCATTGTTATGTAACAGATACATTTACATTGTGATAACTAATACTTTTCCCCCTATGGGTTGAATATAGAGTGTAATTGAAGGCTGCTGAACTGCATCTGTAATAAAGTGTTGATCGGTTCTTATCTTCAAGGCAAGTGTTTTTTACTGTTGTACTATATGAAGGCCTTATCCTGGACAGCAAAGTATGTTATGCTTTTCAGATTACTGCACCAAATGTTTTGTTTGAGAGTTGTATTAATCACTTATTATGTATTCCAAACACCTAACTGCTGTAAGAAATGGCATAAACAACTGAAATAGTACACAAATAATAATTTCTATGTATGCACACGTGTGTGGTGTCATGCCCTTTGCATTGTGTGTGGGTATATGTTTCATGCAATAATTCTCATTTGTAAGAAAGAATCAAACACTGGCCATTTTATAAGGTGGCAAATGTAGGACTAGTGGCTGTTTGATATGCTGTGCACCTTCTGTATATATATATATATATATATATATATATATATATATATATATATATATATATATATATATACTCTTCTTATACATATCTATATAGCAATAACCCACGCCTGGGTGTGGGTAATGCTGGATTTACCCACAGTTGGTGTGGTTTGGTCCCGAGGGCGAAGCCCGAGGGACCAAACAAAGCCAACCATGGGTAAATACAGCATTACCCACACCCAGAAGTGGGTTATTGCTATTATACCATGACATTATTTAAGAAAAGAAACTATTACTTTTCTTAAATAATGGCATAGTATAATGCCTGTTTACTGCCCTTCCGCAGATGTCTGGCATCCGCGGCAGTTCTGATGTACTGCGCGCCTGCGCAGTACATCAGAGCTGTGGTCAAAAGCAATGGAGAAAGCAAGATCTCCGTTGCTTTTTTTTTTTACTGTTTTCGCTATGTTAATTGAGTTTAACATAGCGAAACAGTAAAAAAAGCAATGGAGATGTCCGTTGCTTATTTTAACTGTCTCGCCATGTTAAACCCATTTAACATAGCGAAACAGTAAAAAAAGCAATGGAGATCTTGCTTTCTCCGTTGCTTTTTTTTAAAAACCTGTCTAGCTATGTTAAATGGGTTTAGCATAGCGAGACAGCTTTAAAATAAGCAATGGAGATCTCCGTTGCTTATTTTAAAGCTGTCTCGCTATGTTAAACCCATTTAACATAGCGAGACAGTGTTTTAAAAGTAGTGTTATACTAATGGAAAAAAGTCCGGGCGACCGGACCTTTTTCCATTAATATAACTCGATTTACAATGTGCACGCTGGCCAATCAGCGTGCACGTTTTGGGGGGGTCATGGTATAATAAGTAGTAATATATGTACATGTATATATATATATATATGTATATATATATATATATATATATATATATATATATATATATATATATGTGTGTGTGTATATGTATCATTGGGATGTTTAGTGCTTCCACATTGTACATTCCCTATGGTAGACTGACTGTTCTGATTGATATGTTACAGCTATCATCCTGACATCTTACAGCTAAGATGGCTTACTGTTAACTTGTTGTGGGTATGTTGTGCAGGATCCTGGGTTCAAGACTTCCAAGTGCTGGTCATTGTGTTGCAAGGCAGATATGTTTAGCTGTGAAGGAAGGCCAAAAATGGCAATAATTAGAAGAGATCCCTAATTTGGCCCCCTCCAACCCCATTAACAGTGCCTTTGGTCAGATGTTTTGCAGTGAGAGGTTCAGAGTGTGGATCCAATGTGCGAATACAAAACACATTTTACATATATATATATATATATATATATATATATATATATATATATATATATATATATATATATATATGTGTGTGTGTGTGTGTGTGTGTGTGTGTGTGTGTATATATATATATATATATATATATATATATATATATATATATATATATATATATAAATGTCTACATATATACATATATACACTAAGCTAATAGGAGAAAGGGCACTTAGCAAACTGATCTGTGATATATAATGTTAAGTATCCTGTTTTTTGCTTATTTTTACAAATTATTTATAGCATTTTTGTTGCCTGCTGCATACTTTTCTATCTAGTTTCACTGTGTGTGAGGTATTAACTGGAAATTGTCTACATTTATTAAGCATATGTTTGGGTTTTTTTGGTCTGAATTCCTGCCAAGGAGTGTATCATATAACTTGTTTGCAGTTATAAGCTTTCTCTAGAGTCTCATTGCTCCTTTATCTGTTTAAAGCTTTCATTTAAAGGCTCAGTTCTGCTTTTCTGCTGCGATAAACATTTCTGCAGTTTTTTCTACCTAAGTAGTGTGGGTATTTGTAGCATTGTCCATATTCAGGCTTGTGTTTTGGGCCTAGTTTATGGAGGCTGTGTATCTGAGCACAAGTTCAAAGCTATCTTTGTTTAGCCAAAGCTGTTCTGCATTTCAGTGAGAGTGGAGTATTTATGGTCATTGGCTGATTGGGGTTACCTGGATTACAGCTTGAAGTAAGCACCTCATTGGTTCTTTTGAGCTTTTTTTTAAAGTTGTTTCAGGTTTCAACTTTCTGTTACTTAAGAAGTTAACCTGTGAGTGTTTTGGCCATTTCACACTGAGCTAATTGGAGGAAGGGCACTGAGCAAACTGATCTGTGATTGATATATAACATTAAGGATCCTGTTCTTTGCTTATTTTTACAAGTTATTTATAGCACGTTTATTGTCTGCTGCTTACTTTTCTAGCTAGTTTCACTGCGTGTGAGGTATTAACTGGAAATTGTCTACATTTATTAAGCATCTGTTTGGGATTTTTGTTCTGATTTCCTGCCAAGGAGTGCATCATATTATTTCCCACCCTCCCTCCTTATTGGTATTATGTTCTTATAATTTGTGGCTTTGCAGTTGCCTGCCCCTACTGTAAATTTGATCTGGGACACTCCTTCCTGTCTAGTGTCATTACCTCATTTTACCTAGGCCAACCCACTTAGTTTCAGCTCCTCCTTTCCACTTTACAAAAAAAAATCTTAAGCTTGTTTCCTGCCCTTCCTGTAAGTAGTCTAGTCCAGATATAGATTTGCTGTTTGTAAGCTCTGAGCCCCCAAGCCTTTCTGTGTTGGACAGAAGCCTTCTAGATTAATTTTGTTTCTTAGAACTAGCCAGTTTTTTTAGTTTCAGCACTCACATCTGTTTCTTTAAGCTCAGCACTTGTTCAGAACTCATTGTAAGCACTAAATAAGCTACAAATTACTACAGCACTCAACTTTCCTCACTTGTCTAGAGGAAAACAGTTTTTAGTACTTAATAAATAAGCACCTATCCAGGCATGTCTAAGGGTCAGCTCCTGGTGTTTTCTCCTGTCTACCTGATAAATCTGGGCATCTTGGGACAATGCAGCAATTGCCTCATATACACAGACAACCATCTCATCCTACCACCCAACACTACAACCTGTGAGAAATGCACTTATATAGCCAAACTGGAAGCAAAGCTCTCTTCACCCAAGACTGGACTAGACAGTCAAGAAGAGAAGGTAAACACTTGCACCACACCACACTCATCACATAGTCCCTCAAAACCTACACCACCAAAACACACACATAGAAACACAAAACACACACCTACATTCGCGGAGGCTCTCAATAAAAATCTGCCTAAGCAACAGGGACCTCGAAAGCAGAAACGCAAGCAACCTCTACCCCCCAACACAACCCAAATGACACAAAGCCCACAAACTCAGTGTGCCACTCAAACACAGCCCATAAGGTATAACAACATACCCAACACTCTATTCATAGGTGACTCTATAGTCAGGCACACTGATGTTCCACTCACCAGGCTAAACAAGGAGAAAGTTACTGTCAGCTGCCTGTCGGGTGCCAGGATCCACCACATAACACACACACTCAGGTCACTCCACAACAAGTACAACTACGACTCTGTCATTGTCCATGTTGGTGTGAATGACCTGAGATGTACCTCCCTGGACTACATGAAAAAAGACATGGAGTAGCTGTCCAATCTTGTAGTCCAGGCAGATATGACCCTAGCCCTGAGTAGCATCCTGCCATCACGCAGAATGATACCACAGTACAAGGACAAAATGATTGACTTCAACAATTGACTAAGCTTCTGGTGTCATTCTAATGGGATCCAGTATCTGTCTGCCTGGGATGGCATGATCGACAAACCATGATGCTTTGCCAAAGATAGCCTGCACCTGTCACCCTTGGGATTCCCGGATACTGGCTAAGGCTCTTGCCACCCCTATAGTGCCTTTTTAGGCAAGGTTCAAATGACAAATTCACCACTGTAACAGGTACAAGTAAGCAAAATCTGAGGGTAATGCTACTCAATGATAGAAGTCTAAATCTCAAAATGCACTCACTCGAGGCACTCCTTAAAATGGAGAATATCAACATCTGTGCAGTGATGGAGACCTGGTTCAAGGCTCCAGACAGCACCCCTGCATTACCTGGTTATAATTCATACCACACATTTCGGCCACCTAACCTGGACCAAAACACTAAAGACAGAGGCATGTCCATATTCATTAGGGAGACAAGATGATCAGCTTTAACAATTGGCTTAATGTCTGGTGTCATTCAAAGGGGATCCAGTGTCTGTCTGCCTGGGATGACATGCTTGACAAGCCACGCTAGCCAAGGGACGGCTTGCACCTGTCACCCCTGGGATTCTGGATATTGGCTAAGGCTCTTGCCACCCCCATAGTGCCTTTTTTAGGCAAGGCTCAAATTCTAAACCTACCACCCTAGAAAACAAAAATGGGAAGAAACTGAGGGTAATGCTGCTCAATGCCAGAAGTCTAAATCTCAAAATGCATGCACTCGAGGCCCTTCTCAGTATGGAGAACATCGATGTCTGTGCTGTAACTGAAACCTGGTTCAAGGCTCCTGAGAGCACCCCGGCACTATTAGGTTTTACCTCATATCATGCGTTCCGGCCCCAAAACCCGGACCACACCACAAAAGGAGGGGGTGTATCCATATTCATAAAGGATACCCACACCTCCAGGTTGGTGGCAACACACGAAGCTTCGGAAACCATCCAGGTGCAACTAACCATAGGCAAAACTGCTCTACAAATTGTAGCATGCTACAGGCCACCCTCTAAAACTCAGGAACCCCACACAGCCTTCCCAAAGACACTGGAGGGTATAAATGTATCTCCAAACACCATCATATTGGGTGACTTCAACTACCCGAATATAGACTGGGAACATTACTCAAGCCCTAACTTTCTAGCCCAACGGTTCCTGGAGTTCATAAATTCAAATGCCATGGAACAGCTAGTCACTGTTCCCACGAGAGGAGAAAATATACTAGATCTCATTGTCACAAACATGGGGACAAAATGCTCCACACCGGAAGTATATCCCTCATTGGTGAGATCTGATCATAAACTAATCTCACTGGAAATCCACATCCCGCCAAACCCCAAACAAAAAGGAGCATAGTGAAGAACTTCTCTAAAGCAAACTTCACACTACTCAAGACTGGTGTGGTATCCTTCAAGGCCCCTGAGCCAGTGGAAACCACAACCCAAGCTGTGGAAGCCCTTACAAATGCCTTCTATGAACACCTCCAGGACTGCATGGATCAGGCAATCCCAAATAAAACCAAGACTCTTTCCACAAAGGGCAAACGTCCAGTCTGGTGGACCCCAGCCATTAACAAACTTTACAATAAGAGGAGAAAGCTATTACATGATAGAACAAAATCCATAAAAGGGAAGTCACCCCTGATCATTATTAGTAAAAAAATACGAGCACTCATAAAATCAACTAAGGCCAATTTTAAGAGAAAAATTGCCATGGATTCAAAGGACAATCATAAGGCCTTTTTCAGCTATGTTAGGAACCTGGGTGGAAACTCCCAGATATGCTCAGAATTAGTCCAAAATGATACAAAAATAGCTGAACCCACAGACATTGCCAACATACTGGCAGACAGGTTCAGTGCAAAGGAGAGATAACTATCCCAGCCGAGTGTAGCCTCCCGGACATCTCAAATGCACAGGTTAAAGCTGCTCTCTCTAAAGCTAAAAACACAGCATCAATGGGACCGGATGGTGTCCCCGGCTGTGTGCTACATGAGCTAAATGAGGAATTAAACCCGCACATAAGGCAGCTGTTTAATCTCAGCCTTACCACAGGATACATGCCCAAGGAGTGGCGTACGGCAACTGTGGTCCCACTCCACAAAGGCGGCACCTCTACGGACCCTGGTAATTACCGCCCCATAAGCTTAACAAGTCTAGTCTGCAAAGCTATGGAGAGGATCATAATGGAGCTCATAAACAAAGATATAGGGACTTGCAGACATTGGACCCGCCCAGTTTGGCTTTGTCAAGGGAAGATCATGCCTTTTGAACTTGGTCGACTTCTTGAAACAGTCACCAAGGCCATTGATGAGGAAAGGCAGTCCATACAGCCTACCTTGACCTTGCAAAGGCTTCGACACAATACCCCACTCGGGTATTGTAGAAAAACTTACTAGCTTAAATGTAAACCCATATGTCACAAGATGGGTTGCAAACTGGCTTAAGGACAGAACCCACAGGGTTAGAGTTGCTGGCGCTGTGTCAGACTCCAAGCCGGTCACAAGTGGTGTCCCACAGGGCTCGGTCCTTGGCCCCTATTGTTTGGCATCTACTTCTCAGAAGTACAGGCCAACATGGGAGGACTTTGGCTGACAAAGTTTGCAGACGACTGCAAACTGGGCGCCGTAGTGGAAAGTGCATCGGACACGGATATCCTTCAGAAGGGACTCACGGAAACAGATAGCTGGTGCCAGAGCCATGGCCTGAAGTTAAACGCCAAAAAATGTATAGTCATACCCTTAAGGAAAACAAGGTAACCCCAAGCTACCATATAGGTGGCAATCCACTAAGCACAGAAGAGGTTATCAGGGACCTGGGGACCCAGGTTGACAGTGGCCTTTCTTTTGACACTCACATTGCTAAAGTGGTTAGAAAAACCTTCTACATTGCCCACCTGATCATGAAGGGATTCACATCCAGATCTAGTGAGGTCATTGTTCCCCTGTACTCTTCACTTATCAGACCAATGATCGAGTACAATGCCCCATTCGGGATGTATCTCACCCGACATCTGCAGCAATTGGAGAGACCCCAAAAGTTCCTCACCAAAAGGATAAAGGGACTCCAAAATCTGTCATATGCTGCCAGATTGAAGAAACTCCAGCTCTATTCAGTCGCATACCGTCTGCTCAGAGGTGACATGTGCCTGACATACAAGGCCATGTCCAACCCGGAATTAATGGACATGCTCCACCTCAAAAAATCCAAATCCACCAAAACCACTAGAGCAAGCGACTTAAACCTTAGCACGGATATAAATAGGACGTGCTGGAGGGATAGATTTATCACTCAGAGACTCCCTATGCTGTGGAATAAAATCCCGGTCCATGTGAGGCAGAGCACCTCGCTGACTCTGTTCAAGAGAAATCTAGACCTGTGGATGGGAGATCGTAGGTTTACCCCGGGAATCATCTCTGTGTCACTGCTGGACAGAGGCACAACAAACTAATGGGCACAGTATTTTTTCATATAAGGGGTGGCGTAAGCCACAAAAATTTGGGCTAGGCTTATAAATGCCTTAGGGCAGATAGCCTAGTATAAACCTATGAACCTATGAACCTATGATATCCACACCTCCAGGCTAGTTGCTCAGCATAATGCATCCGAGACTATCCAAGTGCAAATAACTCTGGGCAAGACCAGAATCCAAATTGTAGCTTGCTAAAGATCCCCCACCATGCCCCAGGATTCTCACTCCTCATTTCTTGATATACTTGAAAATATTAGGGTACAACCTAACACCCTAATAATGGGCGATTTCAACTACCCCACCATTAACTGGGAAAACTACTCAACTACTAACTCTTATGCACAACGTTTTCTGAAATTCATAAATTCCAATGCCTTGGATCAACTTATCCACACCCCCACCAGGGGCAGCAATATCCTAGACCTGGTCATTGCCAACATGGTCAACCAGTGTTCCACACCAGAGGTCAATTCCTCGTTTGTCAGATCTGACCACAAGCTAATATAACCCTAGACATCCACATCCTGCACCCACCCCCATTAGGGAAACCACTGTAAAAAATTTCTCCAAAACCAACTTCACGCTTCTTAAGACAGAAGTGGCAAACTTTACCACACCCATGCTGACTGACAATAGAGGTATGACTGCTGAATCATACACAAATGCACTTCATAAGCTCTTACACAAGTGCATGGATCATGCAATTCCCAACAGAACCAAGATGCTATCCTCAAAAAAAAAGAAGCCAATCTGGTGGTCCCCTGCCATAAACAAACTCTACAACAGAAGAAAGAAACTGTTGCAAAAAAGAGTAAAATCCCATGATTGGAGGAACTCTCTTGTCAGCCTCAGTAAGAAGCTGAGATCCCTCATAAAATCCTCCAAAGCTAGTTATGAAAACAAAATCGCCACTGAGTCTAAAGACAACCACAAAGCATTCTATAGCTATGTAAAGAATCTCAATGGCAACACTCAGATCTGCTCTGAGTTACAGCACAATGGCACTAAATATACAAAACCAATTGATATTGCCAACATCCTGGCAGATATGTTCAGTGCTAACTTTACCCCCTCTCATCCCCTAAAGGGCCCATCTCTATACTGGAAGAATGCAAAGTTCCTATAATCACAGCTGCACAGATAAAAAACACACTTGCCCAAGCCAAGAACACAGCATCCATGGGACCTGACAACATCCCAGGCTGCATTCTATATGAACTACAGAACAAACTGGCATCCCACCTATGTACCATATTCAATTATAGCTTCACCTCAGGCTTTGTGCCCACTGAATGGTGCACAACAATGGTTATCCCACTCCACAAAGGTGGAGCCACCATGGACCCTGGGAACTACCACCCCATTAGCCTGACGAGCCTGGTCTGCAAGGCTATGGAATGTATCATCATCATGGAACTTATAAACAATGACATTGGTAATCTCTAAACTCTGAACCCCACCCAGTTCAGGTTTCTAAAAGGCAGATCATGTCTCCTAAACCTGATAGACTTCTTTGAAGCCGTAGATGAGGGTAAGGTTGTTCACACAGCCTATCTAGATCTCGCCAAGGCTTTTGACACCATCCCCCACTCTGGAATTATAGGTAAACTCACTAAACTAGGTATAAATCCCTATGTCACAAGATGGGTTGCCAACTGACAGAACACACACTGTGAAAGTAGCAGACTCCAAATCCAACTTCAGACCAGTGACAAGTGTAGTACCACAGGGTTCAGTCCTGGGTCCTCTCCTGTTTGGTATCTATTTCTCTGATGTACAGGCTAACATAGATGGTCTTTGGCTAATGAAGTTTGCAGATGACTGCAAAAAAGGAGCCATAATCAAAACTCTTAACAATGTGGACATCCTACAAAAGGGCCTCACTGAGACAGATGTCTGGTGTCAAAGCCACGGCCTCAAGCTCAATGCCAAAAAGTGCATTGTCATCCCTTTTGGTAAAAACTCTGTACCCATGAACTACCACATAGGCGGTAGTCTACTTAAAACTGAAAGTGTGATAAAAGACCTTGGGACACAGGTGGACAGTAGTCTCTCCTTTGATAATCACATCATCACAGTAGTCAGGAAATCCTTCTACGTGGCACACCTCATCACAAAAGATTTCTCATCCAGGAAAAAGAGGTCATTGTTCCTCTCTAGTCGTTACTCATTAGACCCATTATAGAGTACAATGCCTCTTTTGGTATGTACCTCACAAGACATCTACAACAACTAGAAAGACCACAGAAATACCTCACAAAGAGGATTATCAGCCTCAAACAGATGACCTACGCAGACCGTCTCAAAAACTCTAGCTTTATTCCATTGCATATCGCCTACTCAGAGGAGATATCTGCCTAACATACAAAGCTATGTCAAATCCAGAGCTGCTGGACATGCTCCACTTAAAGAAATCCCAATACCTCCAAGATACATGCTCTAGGGACCTAAACCTTGTCACCACAATAAACAGAACATACTGGAGGGATAGATTCCTATCCCAGAGACATCCCATACTCTGGAACAAACTACCTATCTCTATCAAACAAAGCTCCTCATTAGCACTCTTCAAGAAAAATCTTGATGATTGGATGGGAGATAGGAAATTCACCCCGGGGATCACTTCCATGGCTCTGCTCAACAGGGGCACAGGAAAATTATTTTCTTGGGTGGCGAAAGCCAGGGTACCTTTTGGCTAGGCTTATATAGGCCAATAGCCTAGTACCTACCTTTGAACCCATGAACCTATCAATATATATATATATATATATATATATATATATATATATATATATATATATATATATCTACACATGGGTCTATGTTGTTAGATCGAAAGCACATAACATCGATCTAACAACATCGAAGCCCATAAAAGCGAAAGTGCACTATATCGAATGTGCACTTTCGCAAAAGCCGGTTTTTGTAACCGGCAAAAAGTAGACTAACAACATCTAAACAGTATTTTGCAGGGGGCAAGCCCCCCCTTTCACCCCTCATGTGGGTGGCTGCACCCCCACCCCCGCTAATTTAATATTCTAACTCCGAGATTGCACTGCAATGGGGAAAAGGGAATATTCCCTCATCACCACTGTACTGCGATCTCCACATCTCCACAAGAGGTTTGTTAGCTGTACATCAACAGTATATGTTGATGTACAACTAACAAAACATGCAAACAGCATGTTTTCTCCTTTTTTCAGTCTCCTTTAGTGAAAATACATATTCGATGTTATGCACTTTCACTAAAGTGTGTTCTTCAAAGAAAGGTTCGATGAATTGTGCTTTCGACGTTCTAACAGAGACATATATATATATATATATATATATATATATATATATATATATATATATATATATATATATATTTATATAGACATACATGCATACATCTACATATATAAATAAATTTTCCCTACTGTTGAATGACTGTGCTGCATGATATGTTTGAGAAAACATTACTTTTGGGTATAGCTCAAATGGCTTAGTGGTAAATCACTGTGGCTATGGTGTGCAGGGTCCTGTGTTCGAGACTTGCAAGGCTTGATTATTTTGTTGCTGGGCAGAACAAGGGCTGTTGGATACAGAGTGATTAAAACACTTTTAAGCAGTTATAAGGGGGCTTGCATGATGGTAAGCAATGCTAACTTCCTGTTGAATATGCTTACAGACAGTTAGCCATAAAAGTGCTTAATCTGTGTAGCCATTGCTTGCCTCCATGCAAACAGGCTTAAAGCCACTTACTACTGCTTAACAGTGCTTACTCCCACTTACCCCTGCACTAATTTTTTTAAAAGAAAAGAAAAAAGGGGTGATAGGAAAGTGGTGAAAAGGGGGGCACACAGAGGGAAAGACAATAGGGAAAGTAGCTAGAGATGTGCAGGACAGGTGTAGGGAAGGTCCATATCTGTCCATTTCTTCTACAGCAACAGCTGTGCATATATACTCAGTTTGGAGGTAGATTTGGACACTCAAACCCCTGAGAGATTGGTGAGGACAAGAATAATATGTTGTGAAGCCAGTTAGACCAGAGTACATGTGTCCAGTGGACATGTGCAAAATGGACAGCTATGTATGGGGCAAAATTTTTTGGGGGGAACAGATTGCCCTTCTTTTTAAGGTGAGAGTGGAATATTGGGGAAGGATAGTAGGTATATTTGTGGAGGTAGGTTGGGTAGGAAGACAGACAAGACAGACAAGACAGCATACAGGGGTGGTATATGACACATGTGGGGGGTAAACACCTTGGATGGGGAGGGGCATTTGGAAATCAGAAGCCCGTAAGCCTTCAAATGGAAACAGTGGGACTGAGGTCCCCACCCATGGGCAGTCACCACTGCACCTTCATGGCCCCGAAGGTGGCTGAGTTGGGGGCTGGGTAGGAGGGGCAAGCTGACCCTCTAAATGCACCACACAGCCCTCAAGCTGGCACAGCAGATCTCCAAACTCCCTTTGGAGCTCACTATGCACCAATGCCCAGATCTGATTTTGGGTGACAGTTTCTTGTGCACGCCTGCTCCTGGGGGGGGCAAGCCTCATCCCCTGAGGCAGTTCCATCCAATGGTGGTGCAGGATCAGTGCACAAGGAGGTCCCGGGATGGGTCCCAGACATGCTGGAGCCAGATGCCATGGCCAGATGAGGTGTGAGAGGTAGGTCCGCTGGGACAGGCCTTCCCAAACGTGATATGATGTTGCAGTTTTAAAATATATGTGGGTTAGAAATAGTCAACACAATCCAGGATTAGTTATAACAGCATGTATAGATATTCCCATTAACCCAAAACACCAGATTTGGAACAGTTGCATAGCAAACAGAACACATGCATATATGGAACCACAGTGGCCATTACAATGACATGCAGATTACATTGATAGCAACAGGCCACCAATCATAGTATTTCAACATGGAACATTAATAGAAACACATTTCAATATTTATTGAACAATAGGACATATGTCCCAACAGTAGGTTTGGTGTAAACATACCCATTGATTTGTGTATTTAGATTATTGTTGCAGATATGGTGGAGGGAAGAGAGAGAGAGAGATGTCAATTAACAACTTATATATCCTTGTAGTTCTCACAGCTTAAAGGATTAAGGTACAGGTATTATTACAATACCATATGGCCTTGGTTTGGCCAGTGGTATGTTTGTAAACAGTGTATACTTCAACTGACTTATAGCTAAATTCTACATCTCTTACCTGGTATACCTGTGGAGGGAATGTTTGTTAACACTACCTGACTGTTTCTACACATATTCCCATATTTTGAGTTAATATTATGCACATACCTCTCAATCTCTTAATGCACACACTCTAGTCAAAGCTTGACAACATGGGGGTAAAACTAGGGACATATTTTGAATATTACTCTCATAAACTTGGAGGGCTGATAGAGTGACAGGATTTGTTTTCATATACATTTTTTGAAGGTTTTGAGGCCTGAAAATCAAATGTATGTCATTATTTGCTGACTACAGATCAGAGATCATCCCACTGATTTGCCACGGGGACAGAAGAACAGGCAGAAAATATGAGCCAGTTATCTGGACATTCTGAAGGATGTGTACAGTTGAAAGGTATGATTATGCATACAGTTTACTACCACTCCTAGGATTCAAACCATGGCTGTGTCTGATAAAAATATCATAGTTTTAAGTGTCAGCAGAGTGTGCTGTTTGAATATTGCTGTCTATCTCTTCAGTGTTTTCTGTCTAAGTCTCTCGTGGTTGTACAATCTGACCTTGTAATTACAGCAGTCTCATACAGGCATTCCTAGACATATTTTTATGTAGCACAGTGTGAGAAACAGTGGTTGACACAACAGTACTGTTCTGATATCAGATGTTACTGAATGCTACATGTTAGTCATACAATACCAGAGTGAACACTACCAGTCCAGGATTTCATTCTTTATTGGCAGGCACAGTTTTCTTATCTGACAGACCTGTGGAAGGAATGTTTATTAACACTACCTGACTGTTTCCACACATATTCCCAGATTCCAAGTTAATATTATGCACATACCTGTCAATCTCATAATGCACACACTCTGGTCATAGCTTGACAACACAGGGGTAGGAATAGGGACATATTTTGAATATTGCTCTCATAAACAGAGAGTTGCTAGAGTGACAGGTTTGTTTTCATATACATTTTCTGAAGGTTTTGAGGTCTAAAAATCAGATGAGTGTCATCATTTGCTGACTAAAATTCTGAGATCATCCCACTGATGTGCCAGGGTGACAGGGTAACAGGCAAAAAATATGAGCCAATTATCTGAACATTCTGAACAAATGTGTACAGTTGAGAAATATGATTATGCATACAGCTTACTACCACTCCCAGGATTTGAGCCATGGCTGTGTATGATAAAGATACAACAATTCAAGTTTCAGCAAAGTGTGCTGTTTAGATATTGCTGTCTATCTCTTTAGTGTTTTCTGTCTATGTCTCTCTCAGTTGTACAATCTGACCTTGTAATTACAGACATTCCTAGACATTTTTATTATGTTGCACAGTGTGGGTAACAGTGGTTAATACAACATTACTATTCAGAGAATGCAACACTAAAAATGCCCATACAATACCAGAGTAAACACAACCAATCCAGGATTTAGAAGTTTATTGCCAGTTTTATTTAAATACGACCTATATGGGACTATTACTGTCATACTCTGTGGTTTATTCAATACAACCCATACACAAAACAGTTTTTATACTGGCAGCTGACTTTCTACTACTTTTATATTTATTTGGTATGACTACTACAAGCAAGATTACTACTCACCAGCCTCACGATGCAGCCTTTGCAGCCTACTCGCATGGGCTTCCTGATTCACAGCCCACTTAGCTGCAGCTGTAAGGGAAATAGAGAAATATTTAGCAATACCTATCCATCATATACACAGGCTGGATATTATTAAACAGTTACTGGTATGAGTACTTACACACTGCTGGCACATCACCCCTCTGCCTTGATTCTTGGAGCCACTGATCCAAGAGCTCCCTCTTCCTCTGTTTCAAGTTGGTATAGTGGTGCCTGACCTGCTCACTGGTCCAAGAGATACAAGTGGCACTGGTGAGGTCATTGGGCGAGACGGTCCCAGGCCTTTGCTTTATATTGGGAGCCTTGGTACTGGTCCTGCAGCAGTCTATCATCATGTTTTTTACCATGAGTTCTACCATGAACTTGGACTCCTGTATGCCCCAGCATTGTGCACGGAAGCACATTCCCTCTCTGACTCCAGCCATTCTGCCTACAGTGGGAAGCTGCAACCAGTTATGAGCTGTATTCACACCTGTGGGGTTTAAATATGGCCAGTTTCCCACCCTTTGCCATGATTGGATGGTTTTGAATATACTGAGCTAAGCTACAGGCAAACCTGCTTAGCTAAGGTTGGCGTTGCTTAAAAGAGTAGGTCAGCACTGTTTACCAATGGGCAAATCCATTTAGCTGGGCTACTCATTGCTTAACAGTCATATATACACAGTGCTTACACTTGGTAAGCAGAGCTGTACAATGCTTAGCATTGCTTATTTTTCATTTTATAGACTATCTGCTGTATGGCATTGATTCATTATTCATTACATATTATAAATGTGTTTACTGTCCCTGACATCCACCAGTGTGCTTCCATTACATTTATTCATGTGTAACTATACTGTATGGGGCACTTGTATTTATATGGGGATTTCACAACTTTATTAAACTGACATCTCACATCTGGACCTAATGCAGTACTCCGGTTAACAAATATATGTTATTTAGTAGGTAATACGAAAAAAAGCATTTATGTACTCTTTCATATGTAAATTGGTTACAGTGGGGATCAAACCAGGAATGGCTGCTCGCAAAGCATACACTGTAACCACCATACCATTGCAATACTGCTTAATTTGGATGTCTCTTGATATTTAACTTCTTCTGCTGTTTAAGCTGGACTAAGCATAGCTAAGCAACGGGCACCACCCATACAGCTACACTTAAACTTTATCGCATTTATAAAACAAAAAATGTTTTGTTGTGTTATTTTATCTATATGCTTCAGAATATCCCTGCTAATGCTAAACCTGTAGTTTTATTAGCTTTCTGTGGGATATTTGTCCCTATTGCCTTTGACCACTTTTGTTTTCCTGACGGGTTGGATGTGTTATGAGTGTTCTTGCTCATTTTTAATTGCCGAAAGGCAATTCTGGAGTGCAGGGCCATGTGTATTGTGAGAGCTCTGCTCTCAGACACACCCCCTGCATAGCTCTGTGTCCATTTAACAGGACAGGCAGTGTACCTTCATGAATATGCAAGGCATGCTGCTGTCCTGGAACAGTCCCTGCCATGCAGGAATAACCTATTCATGCATGGCTGCTTGCTGAATCCCAGGGTATATATTTTGGTTATTTTCATTTCTGAGTTGGCTAAGAGGTGAGTTAATTTTAGCTACTTTTGTCAGTGATTATTTATCTGACTAAAGACAGAAAACAGTATAGGACAAGTATTTAGAGTTGACATGATCAGACATTGATTTTAATCATAAACCTGCATGCTACCCAGTTTGCTTAACAGCAGCTCTTGACAGATAAGTTTCAGAGAGCAAGGTGGTAGTAATATGCTATTTTAGTTAGGTTATGATTAAATCTGGCAAATTCATAGTACCTGAAAAAATATGAACGGTACTCTCAAGGTTGCAAAAAGACAAATACTTGACCGTAAATCAGGTCTTCTGAATGGTTATACTTTGCCAGGCTTAAACAATAATGTTAACCATGAGGTAGTTCTTAATAGGAATTCCATTTTAAAAAATGTAAATAAGGTTAATATAACATTTTAACTTTTTATAGAAGTTACCCATACTGCAAATTGTTGGCCTTTTGTCATTGGTCATGTGATAAGCAAGGTGTGTATTTAAATCATTAGTTTGGTTATTAAGATTGGTTCAGAAGAAGATCTGATTTAGGCGGACAGTGCTTAATTGTTAAGCAGTTTGAGTAGTATATGGTCTTTCTCCATTTTTGGGTTGTTTTTACAGTCTAGTATTAGGTTACATTTCATTTCAAGTCTCTCTCATGGAGAACAACAGTGAAGATGCTCTGTTCAACCTATCGGTTTACAATAATCTGTTGGAATCAACAGTTATTAGTAAAGCACTTCCAATAGCAGATGAGCCTTTATTAGAAGGATTTAAAAGGGCTGCTATAGTAAAAGCATGTTCATTGAATTTTTGGTCAACTACTATTCAAGACATTGTTTCTACACATTGCATTAACATAGATGAAGACGTAAATGAGTTTGGATTATCCACCAACATTCCTAAAGCAGAGTGTCCAGAAGCTGTTGAAGACTGGGAGGGCAGAGGGTGAGACGGGCACTTAGTTATCTAAAAAGGGCATTTTTTTAAACTATTTGCTACCACAATATAGGTTCACTTGGAGGACATTTTAAGCTTAGCCAATTTCCCTTTTGGTGCTTGAATTAACATTTCCTAATCGGTCTTACCTATCCCATGGCTGATAATTGTATAATAGCCCTAGTAAGAATGAATGTGCTCATGCTATAGATAATTTGAGGGGACCCATGTAAGGAATGTAGCATTTAGGAACTGCCTCTATCCATTAGTGCATGAGGGGCAATCCTTGAGTACATTTTCTATTACCCATCCTTAGATCCAAGTTGCATGTGAATGTGGATAGGGATGAGCTTTCTTTTACTTGAATGAATAGTCTGCTCTGGAACAGTGGTAGTTTCTGTGATATATATCTATCTCTCCACAACATTCAGTTTAGATATCTGGACTGAGTATTTCTGATGCCATTTGACTTGCTGATGTTCAGTAGGTACATCTGTATTAGGTTGGAGGATGCCTTGAATGCCAGACATGTCACCTCTAAGCACTTTGTAGGATGCTGAGTATAGTGATAAATCTTTGAGGTGGTCCATGCAAGATCTATTGTTTATGGACTTGTATCCTTTAGTAAGGTATCTCTGTGGGTATTCCAATTGTCGCATGGGTCTGGACAGATACATGCCAAAGTGGGCATTATACAAAATGACTGATCTAATGAGGGCTTTGTAAAGGGGTACAATAACATCTCTAGATCTAGCCCAAATCAATTTGTTTATAACCTGTGCAATATAGAAAGACTTTCTTATGATTCTGGGCACATGTTGGTCAAAAGTTAGGTCACTGTACACACAAGTTCCCAAATGCCAAACAACTGGGTCACTTCTCAGGGGGCATTGTCAGTTTGGCAGTTCTCAGGAGTAGATAACTTCCCAAAGGATACGATAATGTATTTCTTGGAGTTTAGTTTCAATTCATGATTCTGGCACCAGTTATTGTTTGGGACAAACCTTCCTGCATGATGGTTAAGTAATTTGGGGATTCAATAACTGCTCATACCTTGCAGCCATCTCAGACTTAGTTGGTCAAAGCCTTTTGGTATTTCCTTCTATGTTTGAGATGTATATGTCAAACAGAAAAAGTCTCAGCACCGAATCCTGGGGGACTACATTGGTGACTGGTCTCTTCTCCTATTTTGACCTCCTGCATCCTGTGAGCAAGCATACATGTATGCATTCTTTGATTCACCTTCTTGATTTTATTAACCTGATTGTATTAAATTATATTCCTTGTATAATACAGGACCACTTGTTAGAATATAGTTTGGAACAGTCTTCTAGTAAGCAATGAAGCAAAATGTATGAACCAATAATGACAAAACTACCCATTTCAGAAAATTTCAGCCATAAAAAGTCGCTCAAATGTCTGTGATTACAATCCACCAGTATCAGTAAATATGCAAAATCTCTGCAGAAGTAATTAATCTAAATAATTCCACATTAAAGGGATATGTAACTAATGAAGAGATTTCTGCTAGCAAACAAGTTTATATTTCATTGTTTCATCTACAAATAAAGTGCCTGTTGCCCTTGAAGAATAAATTGCCTATGCTACATTAAAAAAAAAAAGATAAGCTAGCAATTTTGCAATGGGAAATGGATGGCAAACTGATAACAGAAGCATAGTTACTAGGTGTAACTCCTCCAAAGGAGGGTATTCATAAGACTGCAGCATCCACTCCCTTTAAAGTACAATACAGTGATCTATCTGCATACTGTAGGAGTAGAACCCACAGCCTGCTGCATCAAGAACAATTATACTACCTGTTGTGCTACTAGCAATGCAAACAATTTAGCATAAGTAGCACTAAACTTCTCTTCCCAGAAGCTCTCAGCTCCTTGTAAAATCCACTTGACACTCAACTAAATCTCTGAATTTTGCAGCACAAGAAATCTGAAAAAAGCTAAAATTTATTGGGGGGAGGCAAAGGCCCAAAAAAGGGACATATTTTAAGTATTGCTTGTATAATCTTAGAAAGTTGCTAAAATAAAATGTTTTGTGTTACCATGTGTTTTCTGAAAGATAGGAAGACTGAAACTTAAAGGCCTATCATTATGATTTGCCAGAAAACCACAAATTTTAAGAGGAACAGACCAAAAATATGAGACAAACATTCTGTGAAAATCTGGGCAGTTGAGAGCTATGGACTCAACTTCCTGAATCACAAGTGATGGTATGGGTAGAGAATTCAGGCTCTTGTTTGAGCCTGAGTAACACTAACCACCAGGTATACCTAACTGGGGCATTTTAAACACACACACACACACACACACACACACACACACACACACACACACACACACACACACACACACACACACACACACACACACACACACACACACACACACACACACACACACACACACACACACACACACACACACACACACACACACACAGAAGCAGCATAACTCCTGCAAATAAAAGAACAAAACAAAACTCTCCTTGCCAGCATGACTCTGGCTCTGGCAGTACCAACAGAACAGTGGCAGCATAAGTCCTGTAACAGAAAAATAAGAGAACAAGAACAGCTAGTTTAATTAAACTTTCGCACACAAATCCACGTTAGCATGAAAACTCCATTCATTTTTTTTACAACAGGTCTTGCAGCTGTAAATGTGGGGGGGGGGGCTCCCTCTGGCTCTATGGTTCTGGCACCCATGTCCTAAAGTGATCTTTAATAAAGATTGGTTATTCAGAGACCTAGAAGCAAGTCTTTTGAAAGCCAAGAGGTTACAGTGGGACATAATGTTTTTTTGATTACTGTATAAAAGTGAACAGAGTACCGAAGAGTTTAAAACTAAAAACTCAGTGGTTGGCACATACCTGATTTCCTAATTCAGTGGAACAACATTTTTGAAACAGCTGGTATTGTCTACATAAAATTGTTAAGGCAGTATTGTACCACAGAAGCTGACAAGCTTGATAAGTGGATACAGGGTGTTATGGAAAAATTAAGTTTGGCAGCATCCCATGAAGACATAGTTAACAAATTGTCCAGTTATAAGGATAACGTTATTTGTTTGGATTACAATTTGAGAAAAAGGAAGGAGAAGAAAATTCAGAGAGATAAAACTGAGTATTCACAGGAAACAGGCTCCACCTTAAAAGTCACCTTGCATCATGAGCAAGTCTCATGAGTGCGAGTAGGTAGCAGCAGAAGGGAACCAGTTTGAAAGTGGAGAAACATTTTATCAGTCTGCTCAAGACCAGGGAGCAGATGTTTTTCTGAGGAGAAGATTGGAGCAGAAATGCTCACAAGGGTAGAACAACAAAGTTTCAATTGTATCACATTCAAGGGAGCAAATAAACAGGGTTTGGACAGACGACAACAGACAGAACATTAACAGAACATGGGTGGAGGTAGTTCAGACACCAGCAGTACAAGTGCACAGTTTGCGTCCAAAGGAAAGGGATCACAGACCCACAAGGTAATCTCTTTAAGTTGCAAACTCTTCAATTTGACTAAGACACTTGGAAGACAGTGAAATAAGTATGTTAAAAAAGGGTTTTTCATTTATTCCAACTGCTAGGTCTGGGCTGGTAAACACTGTTTTGGATTTAAAAAGTTACACTAGGAAATTACATTTAAAGTTTATTTTTAAAGATAAATTTGTTCCATCTTATGGAAATGTTATAAAACCGAGTACTTATAATCCACTGCTGCATCCAATTATAAAAACATTTGAGGACTGTTGTGAGAATGACATTAGATCACTGCTGAGAAAAAAATCACTGAAAGTTTTTTTATTCTCACTGAACAAGAACAACAAAGTTTAAAAAAACTCTCAAATGACCCTGAGATCAAGGTCACGAGAGCAGATAAAGGTGGTTCAATGGTTATTGTAAATAAAAAGGATTATACATTCAGTATGTCAAACTTGTTGGGGGACTCTCATTTTATAAGAAGGTCGAAATAGACAAATGGATGTATGGTTGTATGAAAAATTGTTGGAAGGTGTAATTACATATAAAATGCATACATATTTTCAAACATCCAAACCCAAAATAGCTAAACTATTTGGTGTGCCCAAGATGCATAAGAATGCTTGTTTACCATCTTATCAACCAATAGTGTCAGCACTTGCCTCAAAATTGGAGGCAATTTCTAAGTTTATAGACAGAGCATTACTTACACTGGTCAAACAGATGCCATCTTTTATCAGGGACTCTTCACTGTCTAGAAAAAAAATCAAAAATGTAACAGTGGAAGAAAATAACATATTGATCACAGTTGATATACATTTTTTGCATACAGCCATAACCCATGAAGTGGGTTTGGAATGAACAACATTTATTCTGAAAACCGCAAATATTATACATTAGGATAAATTAAATGTTTGTTAGAGTGTATTGAAATTGTATTGATCAACAATTATTTTTCATTTGATGTTTTTTTTTTTTCATTAATCATGTGGCATAGCCATGAGGGCAAGAATGGCACCAAATTATGCAAATTTGGTTATGGCATACTGGGAAGTATACATGCTACCTCTTTCTCATGGCTACAAATTTAATTTCTTCTTATTATCATTTTTAAAGTTTGTTAGATACGATGACAAGATTAGAATCAGTTTTTTGGATGTGAAGATGTATAAAAAGGAAGGAAACGATAAATTAGATTCCTTAATTAAAGAACCACAGAATAAATGTCCCATGGATTCCAAAACAGTAAGCAAACACAGCAAAAATGAATCCAGCGAGAACAGAACGGCCACTAATCCAGTACTAGCACGAACAATAGATGGTTACACCACCTTCAGCTTACTTTTTAGTTGCTTTAGACTTTTTGTTTTCATTCAAAACTTCCAATGGTTAATCCTTTTTGTCAAATGTTACCAAAAAATCAGATTAAAATGTGTTATGCCAACCGATCCAATCAAGGAGTAATTCAAGTACTTTACTAATCTGTCATTAAAATAATATATATGTTTCAGAAATCTGGTCACAGTCAATAGCTCAAACTCTTCCAACTACAGAAAACTATTCACTTTTTTGTAACATCTGACAAAAAGGAATAATCATTGGTAATTGTGAATGAAAACAAAAAGCAACTGAGAAGTGAGTTAAAAGTGGTGTAACCATCTATTCGTGCTTGTACTGGATTGGTAGCTGTAATGTTTTTGCTGGGTTAATTTTTACTGTGTTTGTTTACATTCCATAATTAATTATAAAAATGCTTCCGTTAATGCTGTTT
This sequence comes from Protopterus annectens, assembly GCF_019279795.1. Lineage (NCBI taxonomy): Eukaryota > Metazoa > Chordata > Ceratodontiformes > Protopteridae > Protopterus > Protopterus annectens. The sequence goes on along the minus strand of NC_056745.1, from coordinate 947,401,254 downwards.
TGCATTACACCAGTATGCATCCCATATACTTAACACATAATATTATTAAGGGGCAGTTTGTTAGGCTAAAGCATCTAACAACAGATTTAGAAAATGTGGATGTTTTTTATGCAGCATTGCATAACAGATTTTTGTATAGAGGATAGCTGAGTCAGATTATAAGTAAATTTAAAGAAGACATTGGTAAAGGGGAGAAAAAAGAGAATGATGCTGGTAGCAAGGAATGGACATCAATGCCATTGGGCCATTCTTTAGACAATGAGGCTATCAGGATGGTTATTCAGAATAACTGGAAAAATAGTGCCAACGAAGGAATTACTAAAGTAATAAGTTTGAAATCTTTATTTCTTAATAAGAAAGGTTGTAATATTAAGAATATCTTAGAAAATGAAGATTTAGTGATTAATTGTAACAAGAGGGGCACTTTTAAATATTATAACTGATTAATGTGTAGATATATATTAGAAACTCCATATTTTATAGGTAAGAGAACAGATAAAATACACAGTGTTCCTGGATTTTTTACTTGTGCATCCAGCTATGTTGTTTATTTAGCAAAATGTTTGTTCTGTGAAGCATTTTACAGGGAATTAAAAAAAAGGTTCATGAACATTATTATGCTGTTAAAACTAAGAATATTGAAAATGCTGTAGGAAAACATTCCATGGAATGCAATCAGTTTAAAAAGTTTTTGTTTTATGTTATAGATTATGTAACTTGTGATTTTAATGGTGACAAGGAGGGAGAGTTAGAATACAAGGAACATAAGTGGCAAATTATGTTTAATGCATGTACTTTACCAGGATTAAACAATAATGTTAACTATAAAGTAATTCTTAACAGGAATTCCATTTAAAAATGCAAACAAGGTTAATTTAAAATTGTAAGTTTTTATAGAAATTATCCATATTGTTAATTTGTTTGCCTTTTGTCATTGGTCACATGATAAGCAGGGTGTTTAAGTCATTAGTTTGTTCATTAAAATTAGTTAAAAAGAAGACCTGATTTAGGTCGAAAGCACCTAACTGTTGTACATTTTGAGTATTATATGGTCATTTTCTATTTCTGGGTTGTTTTTACAGTCTAATTTTATTATATCATTATTCAAGCTTTGCAAACTGGGTAGTTTGCAGGTTTGTGATGACAGGAGGTCAAGTGGAAGGAGAGAGCAAGCTGGTTTTGAGAGAGTCTGTACAGTAAGATAAATATACACTATATTTAGTAGGCCTAATTTCTGTTTTTTTTAACCATGTGCTAGATGTGTTAGTCAATCGACATGTTTTCATTTATAGCCACAGTTGGTAGCTTGCAACATTCTATAACTTCCATGTGATTTCTGTTACTGAAAAGAATGGCAAAGTCATTTTTCATGCAATATTCAGCTGGTACACAGCAGCTTTTGTTCTGGTTGCTTTTAGACAAAGACCATAGTGGGATAGTCATTGCTATATATTAATAAAGCATATTTTCTGGTTGGGATTGAGTTCTATATTTATTTTTTACTTATTTGTATATATAAAGACCTGCGGTGGTGGTGCTGCGGTAGTGTTGACGCCTCACAGTAAGATGCTGTCTGGTTCAATTCTCAGCTAGACCGTCTTCTGCGTGGAGACATGCGTGAATGGGTGTACCTTCGTTGAAGGTTGTGCATCAGGGCTGGTAACTCGGCACATAAAAATCAACTACCAATCATTAGCGGACCGGAGTTCTGCTGTGGCGACCCCTAACTGGGAAAAGCCGAAAGACACAACATATATATATATATATATATATATATATATATATATATATATATATGTAATTTCATCAAGAATCCATTTCACCGAAAATTCCTGACATAGGGTCCAAATCGCTGAAAATAGTACTTACAGTGTATATGCTCTTTTCTCCCACTGTAGTGGGATCTCAGAGTGAGAATATTAAAGTATGGGGTTGTGGAGGGCACCCCCCCCCATCTACTCAGGTTACATACTACTTACTTACCTTTTTAACAGGGACTGGACAATATAAAACAATACTATAGAATATTAAACTGTACTGGGTGGGGGGCTATGCCCCCCACACCCCCTACTTTACTATTCTCACTCCAAGATCGCACTACAGTGGGAGAAAGGGCATATACACTATATACACTGTCAGTACTATTTTCAGCAAAATGGATTTTTGGCAATTTGGACCCTATGTCAGCAATTTTCGGCGAAATGACATATATATATATATATATATATATATATATATATATATACAGATTCAAGAATATGCTGTAACATTTAATTCAAGAAGCCATTAACTATGACATAACATGGATGGAAAAATGGAATTATGCTTAGCAGAGCTTTATGGGGAAGATGTAGCCATAATGACTGAGATTCTTTGAAGGACTTAGCAGAAGAGAAATGAGCTGAATCATCTTCATATTGAATTACTTGTGTTGAATGTGAAGCTGTATGCATATAATTGAAAATGATGAACAGAAAAGGGCTTAATACCAAACCTTGGAGAACTCTTACTTTCATAGGTGCCAATGTATAGGAACTATCTGATCAGCAGACAGATTGTGCAAGGAAAAATAATTTACAAGCACCTCAAGGTAGTTTGACTGAAGTTTAGATATGAAAGTATTGAATGAAGGATGGGATGAGACAGTACTGAACACCTTTCAAAGATCTTGAGGACATGATCCAATATTTCACATACTCAATGAATACTAACAAAGTTTCATTACTGTTGTCCGATTTAAATCAGTACTGATTGTGACAGGATATTGTTTGGATTTAAGTGAGAGTAAAGTTACTTGTATATGCATCATGCATTACATCAACAGTGCTAAAACACATACCATAATCCTTGACAAACTAAGAGAATGGAAACACATGACATTAACAAATATATTCAGTAAGCATGGTACATAAGTGCCTTCAAACAGTGTAACTTATTTTGTAAAACATATAAAAGTTTTGTAATACAGATGTAATACCTCAGGGTGTCTCAGAATTTTTGGTATCTGTGAATGCAATCTTATTTTAATTTTTCTCTTCTTACTCAGTTCAAGTTACTGACTGCGTTACTGTCACTACTGTAGAACTAAACACATAAAAAGTAAAAAAAAATGTATTGTTTTTGCAGTTATTATCTTGAATATGTGTGATAACATGGTATTTTTGGATATGCTCTTCAGAATGGGAAAATGGGTTTCCTAGTTATTCACTACCTTCTCCTTTTCTTTCAACCTATTTTATATAAAAATAATTTACATATTATTATTACAAAATAACCTTCCATTGTTACCACAAATCATTTTTATTATTTGTTTATTTAGTTGTAGCTCTTAAACCTGGATAAAACATTGATCCACATGGTCTAGTTTTGGACTCATCCCAGGAACACTGGAAGGCTAAGTGACTTGCATAGAGTCATACAGCAAACAAATGGAGGCTAGCAGAATTAAATCATGGATTACAGGATGAAGCTCATTGATGCTGGAAGCTGCATAATGCTGGTAGAGTGGAAGGCAAAAGGGGCACTTAGGGATCTAAATGGGCAGTTTTTTAGCTGTCATATCTGTGACAAAAGCTGCATAATGTTTAAACGTGAGTTATATTTCAAATGTCTGTACAAAAATTTCATAGAAAATTAAAAATGAAGCTAATGTTTCACCTGCATGGTATCTGATCCAGTAGCCATATACTCAAAATTTAGAGGAAAAAAGGCAATAGTGCTGTAGCACACTTACTGTTGCCACTCAGAGAGCAGTAACCACAGAAGAGTGGTGGGAAGCTGTTAAACACTTCATTCAACAAAAGCTTGTTAAGAAACTTTCAGATGTCAGAATGCTTAACAAACATATCTTTTAGCCAAATTCAGAGCACAGTGATCCATTTACTGCAAGTCATTATCTATCAAAATAAGATATAAAATGAATCACATAACATCTAGATCCTGGCAGCATGCAAAACCCAGGTTCTAGAAGTGAATTTTGAGACAGGGTTAATGAAAGCTTCTGCCATGGACCCACCTGTTCTACAACTGGCCCTACTCAGGAGTGTACACAGAATGCTGCTATAGCTTGTGTGTGAGGGTGGTAGGTGTCTGGAAACAGTGAGATTATTTCTTAAATTCTCATCACAATCAAAACTCAGAGGCATGCACAGAAGTTCACTATAACTTGTTTGGTACTGGTGAAATGTAGTCTGTATTTCTCTAATTTTCCTCACAAGCAAACTTCAGGTATATGGACAGAAGATCTCTATAACTTGTATGAGGCTGTGGCAGTGCAGTCATTATTTATTTAACTTTTCCCACAAACAAACCTCAGAGGAATGCACACAAGACCACTATAGTTTGTTTATGGGATTTGTACTATCTGGAAGTAACAGGCTGGAATACATGACTGATATTTGTTTCACTTTTCTTACAGTCACATTTCGGAAGTGTATAAAAGTTGCTGACTTTGAGGGGTAAGGGTAAGGAGTCATACGATGAATATATAACTTGGATCAAGTTAAAATATGCTACTATATTCTAGTTGTCAGATGGATACTCATAAGATGGCTCTCTTTTGGGGGTGAAGAGGCAAGTTGCATGATATATGACAGCAACAACTAGAAAAGTAAGAGTGTGGCCATTTATCATTCAATTTCATCCCAAACTAACATCAGTGGGATACACAGAAGGTGACTGTCCTGTTTATTTATTTTGACAGGGAAACAGAAACTATTCTAAAATATGATTCATGTACCTTTGCAAGAATTTATCTTTTCATTTTATTGGGAACTACTTTTTTGTCATCTTTGATCATTAAGTCTTGGGCACAACTTATTTCTTCTTTGAAAGGAAAAATAAGACTGTATTTCTTTACTTAGTCATGATTTTTGTCCAGGCCTTAGTTGCAACAAAAGGTTGGGAAGTGTACCTCACAGCATCTGGAACCCCATGGCTTCTGGGGCCCAAGCAGCCTTCAGACTATCAGCTTAATTATATTACTTCCTCCACAATTATTACTGTGCAGTCTTGACCACTTGACCATTTAGGGAGTGTTGAAAGGATGTAGGAAGAAAAGGAACAGTAAGAATTAATTTCTTTCTTTAGCCACAGTTTTTGTTTGCCAGTCTTTGTCTCAAAATGTTTGAGAAAAAGCTTTAAAATGTATCTCAAAACATCTACAATCCAATGGCTTCTGAGGGTCTGAGACCTCTGGCTTAATTTAATTATTTTCTCTTCATTTATTATAATGCAGTCTTGGCCAGTTAAAAAAATATTGAAAGAATGCATGAAAAATCTGAACAGTACAATAAAGTGTGAGAAAAACAAGAAAAAAAAAAAGTAATCCGAATGGAAGGACAGTAGGGAACACACTGGGTATATGCAGTGGACACAGTGGGCCCATGGAGACCTTTTCCTAGGCTTTCATTTCATCAAAGGCCAGAATCAAAATATTCAGCACTGCCAGGATCTGCCCCATTTAAGTACATCACTGCTTATCAACAAAGTTTATTACACTCCATAAAACATTTTATATCTCTGTGGTATCTGGGTAACAAAAAAAAAAAAAAGATGCTTGGTTTTGTCAGATTTCTGGTATACAACAATATTTTGATTGTATCTTTATTTACTACTGCATATTGTATACCTAATTGCTTGATAAATAGTGCTTATCATGCCCAACCAGACACAGTCTTCAAGCAGTTTACCTTAAGTTTAGCCACTAGCTTCATCCCTAATGAGTCGCACTGCATTGCAGATGTCCCTCCATAAAGGTGGCCTTACAACTGACCTGGATAATTCCAGTCCTTTCAGCCTTACAGGACTCATCTGCAGAACCTTGTTAGACTTGACCCTCAACAGTTTGGCAATATGAAGGGTAGATCCTGTCTATTTCACCTGTAGATAGTGTCCATGCAGTACATATGGTGGATGTTGATCAGGCAAAACAGTGTCAGTGGCACAACAGGTAGCACATTCACCTTTGGTGTAGAAAGTTGTGGGTTTCATTACCACACCATGTAGATCAATTGCTGGCACTGCTGTACAGTATAAGGGGGAGCTACACTCCTGAGTGTGTTATCCTTCAGATGAGATGTTAAAATGAGTAAATGGTAACTTGGGTGGATGTAACAGATCCCACATTACATATTCCAAAGAGTAGGAGTCTTATTTATATACAAAAATAACTATTTACAAAATATTTACAAATGTGCAAATATATAGATATACAAATATGCTGACATAATCATGCTAAATTTTCATCACTATTAGCCCCCCACTCCTTTTTCCATAACCATCATCTGATTTTACTTAACATTTGGGTTAACAATCCATTTACCATTAAACATGATTTAATTTCCATATAACCTAAAATAACTTTTTATCTATTCTTTCAATATATTATTTACTTTTACTCTTATAACATCCATATTTAATCATACCCATGTTTATTTTATCCACTTTCTTTATAACTTCAAAAAATCTTCTTTACAGAGTTTTCCCCATAACTTTTTTACTATAACACATGTTCAGTAGTTTCTTCTTCTTAACAATATAAACATATTCTATCACTTTTCTTCTATGGCATATTTCCTTTTACTAGCAATTTAGCTATTAGCAGTCTCCACAAATAATGTTGATATTCTATTTCTGATTATGCCACTTGCTTCTTATTTTTATAGCATTGTTTTTTCATCTGTTAGATTTTCCCACAGTTTTACATACTAATGTTTTATCATTACATTCTTTTACCATATGTTTCTATCTTTTCCTACATCATCAATTTTTATTTTCCACAAAAATATTTTTTTGTTGGTAACATTTTATTTCTTCTTTTATACACTCTTTTTCTCTTTTACTCATTTTCCATGCCCCCAAATTTATCATACTTATATTTATACAATTTTACTATAAATCTCTTCTTTTTCATTCATCTATTTTAATGCTTTGTAGAAATTTAATGAAGCAGCATATACCAATGGGTTAATTAACCCTAAACTTCCTTCTTTTTTATTTACATACAAAACTCCTCTTTTTAGTTGGTTTAATCTAGAAACCCCATATAAATTAAATTATATGCAATAATTCCTTTTCAAATACTATTGGCAACATAAATACACTTGCTAGGTATGTTATTTTCCCATCAGTACTAAATTTACAGTAAGACGTTGTCCTGTTCTATTCTCATCTAAAGCATCTTCTGTGTGGAGATATGCATGAATGGGCATACCTTCGTTGAAGGTTGTGCATCAGGGCTGGCAACTTGGCATGCAAAAATCTACTGCCAATTCTTAGAGGACTGGAGTTTCGCTGTGGCGACCCCTAACCGGGAAAAGACGAGAGACACAACAACTAAATTTATCAAATAAACCCTTTTTCTGAATGATAATTTAAATGTTTTCCAGAAAACACAGGTTTGTTTTATTTCTTCTATTGTTTTATCCTATTGAATTCTACTTTCATCTTCATTCCCAAATTTTATACCTAACACAGAAACTTCATTCATTGTAAAATATATATCCTCAGTCTTTACTACATCACCTAAATGTTTACTTTTCTCTTTATTTAAAGCCATCACTATCCTCTCTAGACACTCATTTGTGCACATTATTACTTCTTTTATTTTTTTGTTATTTTATTTTTTGCAATTATTATACTATCATCTACATATATTAACAGAACTAGAATTCTTAACTCTTCAGGCGTTATATACCCCTCTTCCTTAATTATGTAATTTATTTCACATAGTATCATATTCATAACTAATGCAGAGTATACAACTCATTGGACATTCCCATCTTGCATCACTCTTCATATGTATTTTTGCTTTTTTATTACTATACATTGACATTCATAATTTCCTACCTTTCTCATTTATATTATATTATATTCTTTCAATATTACCCATAAGATTTCATGCCCAGTCATGTCAAATGCCTTACTAAGGTCTCTTATCATGATTTTTGTTTCTTTTCTATTCATAATATCATCCACAATTTCTCTATCATTAATAATTCTTGACAACCCTTTCCCTTTATACTATATATACTATCTTCCATAATATTTTCCATTTTAGTTTTAAATCTCTTTTGTGTTATTTTCATAAAGATCTTATCATTATTATTCAATACTATTGGTCTCCAGTTTTTTAATTGTCTTCTATCTTCTTTGTTGCACTGCATAATTCTTTATACATGAATCCTTAATTTAACCACTCATTCAAAATCTTTAAAAAATATATATCTTTTTGCCAATCCCAAATATTTATACATTTTATACCTTATTCCATCTGGCCAGACAGCTGAATATATATTTACTTGTCCCAATACTTTATCTAGCTCACTAAAAGAACTCTCTTTTTCCAAATCTTTATTCGCTTTTTTGATTAACTTTTTTTATTTTCCATGTTTTTTTACTACCTTCTTTTTTCTTTAAACATTTCTTGTGCATATTGTACTACACTATTCATAATCTTTTCCTGCGTTCTTTCTATTTTTCCTTTTACGTTTCTATTTCTAACATTACACTGCCATCTTCAGTTACTAATCTGCTTAAATAACTTAATACATCTTCTCTTATTTTTTGTAAAAAAATCTTTGCTTATATAACACTTCTTGCATTTTTTCTTGATATCTTTCATATAATTCTTTTTCTTTGTCAAAGTATTTTCTCTGATTATGTTCTAAATCTTCCGATGCATCATTACATGTTATTTTATATTTTTCTTTTTCTACTTTTCTCACTTCATGTTGCCACTGTAAAAAAACATTTTCTTTAGATTTTTCCTTAAATATCATCTGCCATTCAGACCAGTTTTTATAAACTGTTCTCCTAGTAATATGATCTTTCCATAACTGTATTACTAATCAATTTCCTTCTTCAATCCATGCTTTGTCATTTAAACATTTTATTCATTTGCCTATTTTTATATATTTCTTGTTTTCCTTAATCTCTAGCCATATTGCAAGATGATCAGAAAATCCTGCTTCAACTACCTCCCTTTCTCCTACAACTAAATCTTCTGATACTATAAAATAATCTGTTTTATTTCTATACATGCCCCTTTTGTAAGTCCATGAATTTTTGTTCCGAAGTTTTAACTTACCACATCTTATGACTTTTAACATTTTTCTTATGACATTTCCTTTCTTTTTATGCTTGTCTCTCAAATGACAAAGTCTCCTGTTATTATGATATTCACAATTTTAATTACACAGTCTAAAAAATATGCTTTCCCTTTCTTTACAATTAGTATAAGCATATAATGTTATGATTCTATATACTTGTTCATTCCATTTTAATTTTACAATGGTTAATCTTCCCATTTTTGCTAAAATTACATCTAATATCTTTACTATATTTCTACAGAATATGGCTATCCCAAAACATCTCTCATTTCCCAAATTTCAGATTATCTTTCTTCCCCATGCTTTTTCTGTTTGTAATCTTTCTTCATTTGTTTACAATTGTGTGTCTTCTAATATAATTACATCTATATCCCATGTATTACACTACTTCACAATTTCTATTTTTCTCACTATGTTATTAATACTATTTACATTTACAGAAAGCAGTCCGAATTTTTCATTGTCCCTTTCCCTTAAATTCATGGTTTCATACATTTATAGCTAATTACTAGGCTAGCTTTCGTAATAGGCTATTCTAAGCCTATCTGATTTCCTTCCTAAATGTGAAAATAAAACACTGTACCTTGTGACTGTGAGCCAAACACCTTAACTGTTATTCCAACCTCCAATGATTTGCTGCATATATTCTTTTTCATCCATTTCCTTTTTTTTTCTTTTGTACTTATCCATTTACATTTTCTTTTTCTGTCTTTTACCCTTTTACTAACAGAATTTTTTTCTTTTACTACCTTCCAATTTATATCTTCTTCGTCATTTATTGCAGAATCTTCTTCTAAGTCCTCTTTATTATTTTTTCTCATCTAAATTTTCTTCTATTTCTGCTTCCTCTAAAATTTCTTATCTTTGTTTATTTTATTCATTTTCTTTTTCCTTACTCTTATTTTCATTTTTGAAATCTATCCATAAATGTCACATTTTTGCATCATGTCTCATTTTACCACAAATGCAACATTTTCTTTTGTCACAGTTACTTATCACATGTCTTTCTTTTCCACAAAAAACATGTTTTGGGTTGTCCCCAGTATTTTATGACACCGCTATTTCCCTCCACATTTATCATGCTTGGTATATCTATAATATTTTTGTCTTTCTGTTTTTAACAATATTACAGTCCCAGCCACCGGTCCATAAAACCCTTTTGTGATAAGCTTTTGCAATGTCCATTATTTCTTTACATAACATTTTCAAATGTCCTTTTCAAGTCTTTTTTCTACCTCTGTTTGAAATTATACATGAATTGTCTTTGTTGTTTCCCTGTTAAATGCTTTTATCACACAATAATTCCATGGGTTACGTTCTTTCTTTTTTTCATGTTCTCCAAGAACATTTTCCATTGGAAAAAAAAACAGTCTAAAATATAATGTCTCAAAATTTCTCCTTGTTAATAGGAATAAATAACTTCAGGGACTCAAAAAGCACACAGATCACAAACCAAGAAACACGGGTCAGAGAATGCCTTGCCACTCAGCCCCCAATTACACCCCACATTAGGGCTTTTTGAACAAATCTGTGAGTTAGACTTTAATAAATTCATTAATTCCCATAAACAGGATAAAAATAGGTTGTAAAATGTTACTAAGGCAGAAAAACAAGCACTCTCTCTATTACAAGAAACACAAGTTAGAGTGATGCAACCAGACAAGGGGGGGGGGGTGGATTGGTGATAATGGACAAAGATGACTATATTGTGAGGATGGAAAAAATAATAGCCACTGAAACATATGCGAAGGTGTCGTCAAAGAACGAACTAAATATAGCTTATGGTAGAATTTGTTCAAGCTTGGAAGAATTGTTTATTGATGCTAGGATTGATTCCGATATATACAATTATTTGAGTATGCCAGCACCTAAGATTCCAGTATTGTTTGGCATACCAAAGATCCATAAATGCATTTACGACCCCCCTATGAGACCTTTGGTAGATGCTAGGAATAGCGTCACCTATCCATGTGAGAAGTATATTGATTACTGTCTTAAAAAATATGTAGACCAGCAAACACAGATCTGTAAGGACGCATGGTCATTTTTGACCTGTCTGCAGAATTTAGTGTATAATAACAACCTAAACTTCCTCACAATAGACATCAAAGATTTATACACATCTATCCCTCATGTTGAAGGCTTAGTTTCCTACTCCGAGATCTGGGGGTTTCCAATTCCAAAATTACCTTACTGGCTGAACTGTTGGACATGGTCCTGACCAACAATTACATTACATTTAACAAAATGTTTTTTGTACATAAAACAGGTGTGGCAATGGGTTCCCTTTGTGGCGCAAGCTTTGCCAACCTAGTGATGGCGTATTGGGAAAGGGAATTCATCCAGAAAGTACCCCATATTTCAGAAAAGATACACTACTACACGCGTTTCATTGACGATGTTTTTATGTTGGTGGAAGGGGATGAAAAAGAAGCATTTAATTTGGTGACATATTTTAACAACACAACTGAATTTTTAAAATTCACCTATACATTTGATAGAGAAAGAATAGCCTACTTGGATGTAGACTTAAGAAAAGACCCCCTTAATAATTGTTACATGGCTAGAATATTCAGGAAAGACACTTATTCAAATGCCTTTCTTCATTTCAGTAGTTGCCATCATCTTTTTCAGAAATGTTCAGTAGTAAAAGGACAACTGGTGAGGGCGGCACGAATGGTTACTACTGACGTAGACTTTCTTCTGGAGTGTGACAAACTAGAGGACATGTTCATTAAAAGAGTGTACCCGACTTTACTTGTCAAAGACTTAATAGTTGAAGTCAAAGACAAGAGATCCAGAGGTGTGTATAAACCATTACTGCGGGGTGATCAAGGGAATGAGTCTCACACTACAAGTTAAAGTGTGACCTCGAACCCAAGCAATCCAACAAGGCTGGTGAGTTTCATCACTACTTTCAGCACTGATGGATATGAAATCGTGAATATCATCAACAAAAATTAGGACCTTATAAAATCTGATTACCCTTTATATCTTAAACTTAAGGGTCTCCTCAAAGTAGTATTCAAAAGAGGATATAATTTAAAAAAGTTATTGCAAATTGATAGAAGTGTATAAAATTCTTCCAATAGGAGAGGAATGTGGAAATGTAACATGTGTTCCTATTGTTCCCACATTCATATAGGCCAAAGTTTCCATATCAGGGAGACTAGTTACAAACTTTATCAGAAGTTTGATTGTAGCTCTAAGGGAGTAATATATGTAGCTCATTGCAAAATATGCCCTGCCTTCTATATCGGTAAAACCGACAGGAAATTAAAGGAGAGGATTTATGAGCATTTGTAACGTATTAGGACAGCAAAACAAGAAAATGCTTTAGCTAGACATGTACAAAACTTTCCTTTGTACTCCTTTAAATTCAGAGCAATAGATAGTGGTATACCAGACGTGAGGAGTGGGCCGACAACTCTACTATTAGAAAGAACAGAATTGTTGTGGCAATTACGGACCCCGTGCATGCTCCCATCCAGGCTTGAATGAAAAGTACTCTATTGCTTGTATATTGAAGCTTAAGAGCTTTATAAGGTAATTTTGGGTTTACATTAGTATGTATGGATTTATACACCAAGACATCTATTTTTTCATAGCATATATTTTTATTATTATTTTTAAGCATCTAGGTTATATAGTTACCTATTAAATTATGGTTACTGTCATAGTTGTAGTTGTGTTTAGCACCTGAATATTTAGGTGTATGAGGGAATTCTTATAGGGTTTTGATAACTGTGGAGTGGCATGCTTGTAGTAGAAAATATATTGTTAAGTTTTATTTAATGTGTTTCGGCACGTGACATCAAATAAATGAATGTGACGTGGTTAAATTTTACACATTTGATGCATTTCACATTACAAACCTTATATGTCATAGACTGATTTGAAAATTAATTAAAACATCAGTTTTATAAATTTAATTTTTTAACCTTATGGTTTCAACCATACTTCATTAACTGAATTCAAGTTTATTGACGTTGGTATTTTATTATATATTCATGACACTTGAAGGTTTATATTTTCATACTTTTAGGATTATTATGTCTTAGTAACTCTGTGCTTATATCTACTGAATACTTTAAATATTTCACTGAAAGGTGTACACCAGCAACATATTGGTACAAAGTCATGTATATTTATAAATATTTATTTATAGTCAGTTTGATATGGATGGGTATTTTTATATCTATACATATACCATTGTTTACATTTATATAAATATTTTTTTACAGTTACTTTTGTATATCTACATTTAATTGGTGCTAGTAACAAATTTTATCAAAACACTAACGAGTTAACTGGTATTAATGGGAGTTCTATATACTTTTTTATGAGTATCTGATTGGAGGTTGGGTGGTTGGAAATCTCATTATTTTATTGAAATGTGGTTTATGTCATTGACATGTGGTTTTATTTTATTGAAATGTGGTACTAATTGATTGTGATTTTATGTCTGAAGAAGTCTTGCTATCAGCAAGATGAAAAGAGCTTCACAATAAATATTTTTTCCTGTGAGCAACATTGGCAGTTATCTTTTGGCTCTCATAGCTTTATCTCAACAGTGCTGAGTGGCAAGGCATTTTCCGACCCATGTTTCTTGCTTTGTAATAGGAATAAATGTTCTCATCTCATGTGCTTTTACCCTCATAGGAGCCATTAAATTATCCCACATTTAATACCTGCCCATGTCTTTGCCTTCTTTACTTTGAACCCTTACCATGTACTTCTCTTTTACATTTTGTTTTGCCTTCTTTACTGCTACTTTACTTTTGCCTTCTTTTACTTTCTCTGCCTATTTTCTTTTCCATCTTACCAGTATTCTCCAGGATAGTCTCTGCAGCCTCCTTTTGTATTTTTTCCATAATGTCCTCCCAGAAACATCTCCTTCATTTTCTGTCTCACTCTGCACCACAATTTCTTTAAATAAATTATCCCACAACCCTCCAGAATGGAAGGTTGTAACTATACATCCATCATTTGCTGACTCATCTTGATTAAACAGGTTTCTTTGAAACATTTCCTCAGAATCCTGCACATATTCTATCTCAATATTTGCGTTCTCCTCCATTTCTTACACCACTCCATTATCTCCTTCTCTGTCCATCCACCTCCCTGTTTCTCTGGGCTGGCTCTGCACCTGGAATGGAAACAGGAAGTGCAACAATGACAAGTAGGGTAAGGTCCCAAATGTCTGGGCCAAATTTCCCTTATTAGTATAAATGCCACCTTGGGTCTCCCCTGAAAAGAAGCTACTAGCCTAGTGGGACTAATCTGGTTGACAAAGGAGAGATAAAAAAAAATAAACACCATTCCCCATGCTTGCACCAGACAAAAGCTAATTCCTTAATAAATTAATGTGACTTACAGGTGCCTCATCAGAATGTATGAAAGTGACAAGTGATGTCCATCAGGGCTCAGTGCTGGGACATCTCCATTTTGTTATTTACTTCTTAGGTATCCAAGTAGATAGCCAAGATTTCTGGTTCACAAAGTCTGCAGATGACTGCAAACTGATGTTTGTTGTTAAGTCAACCTATGGCACCCAAACTCCCCTGAATTAACTCTTCCTAGTAAATTACTGGTGTACTAATAATAGTGTCAAAGAAACTGTAGTATCATCAGTTTTTGTAGACAACCACTTACCTCATCATACTGTATAAACAACACACCAGTACAAAATGAAAATTTTGTCAAGAACCTAGGTACTTTGGCTAATAGCTTCCTCTCTTTTGACTATCACTTAACAATGGTTGTAAGAAATTCTTCTATTTAGTCCTTCAGGTTGTCAAGGGATATTATCACATTTTAAAGGATGAATCACTCCCTTATATTCAGCACTGAGATGGATGATTATTAAGTACATTGCCACCTTAGGGGTGTATTCCATTAATCATATCAAATAATTAGCATGACCCCATATGTTCCTAAGCAAAAGGATCACAGGCCTAATGTCCCTACATTACCAAGATAGGCTGGAAGATCTATCCCTTTATTCAGTGTCATACAGACTCTTTAGGAGAAATCTCTGTCTTACTTACTATGCATTAGAGCCACAGTTGACCTGGACCTTCAGTTTCTGTGCAAGTCCAATATCTCCACCAATACTAGAACCAGGGACCAAACATGTCACCAGCAATTAAATACAATACTGTGTAAGGCAGTGCCTCCCAAACCTTTGGAATAAACTTCTCTTACATGTTAAGCAACGTAATTCACACACTCACCTTAAACATAAACTAGATGACTGGGTGGGCATCCACAAATTTAATGTGGGCCTGATTGGTATGGCTCTCCTGGAGTAAGGAGGTACCACCTGAGGGAGGGTACTGATAAACATGAAGAGTTATAAGACTTATACTATAAAGCAATAGGAAAAACTTTCAGTTAGCCAAATTCTTCAGTCCAAGCTTTTTTTATTCTTCCAACTTACACTGTGAAGCAGTAGGAAATACTACCAGTCAGCCAAACTCTTCAGTCCAAGCTGTTTTTATTCTTCCAACATACAGCGACACAGACTGAGTGCTTTCATCCCCTGAAACTAGGGACTTCATCAGAATTTATTTTTTTCTGTTAAGTTACATAGCAAAATATAACAAAACCTTATTCAATAAAACTGAGTTCCAAAACATATCACCAATTTATGGGGTCTCAAAAGCAATTAACAATACTTGTAACTATATTTGTGAAACAAGCATAATTACAGATAAAGGATACGCAGGGGTCAGTTTATATACTTTCAGCTTGATATACTGAGCAGTTAAGCCATAAATAACATATGTGAGTTGAAAGTCCTCTGTTGTACAAGATAACTATGTTGTCACATAAAGAAATTGGTAACCTACTTGAGAACATGCCCATGGACTCCCCTCCCCCTCCCAAGATCAGACCACATTTTTACCTGGTGTATCTACCATTGCAGGGAATTTAACCCAATTCTTCACTATGTTTTAATCTTTGCCTGACACCAATATAATACCAGAGATCTGGTAAACAACATTCATTAGCCTCCTGTCTGAACAGTTTAAACCTCAGAACACCTCACACTTTCATCAGTTTCCATCCTACCTACTCCTAGCTAGGAGATAGAAAAAAATAATTTATGGTCAACTCTCAAGCTGCATTCAGCAGTACCATCTCCTTATCATAAAACAGCATGGATTCTGGACAGGTTTTAGTACAACGATGGCACCTTGTTGCCTAACTTATGACATTCTCCTCAATATGGGAAAGGTAACCTGGCAGACGTCATTGAATTTGCAAGGTATTCAGTGACCTTGCAAAAGCCTGTGAACTAATCAACCACCAACTCCTCTTTCTCACTGTGTGTGCAAGTGTCTCTCTGTCGCTCTTTCTTACACACACACACACACACACACACACACACACACACACACACACACACACACACACACCTGAATTGTATACATGCCTTCTGTCAAGCATGCTTAGAATATCCACTCAGTGTACTTCTCTCACCTCTAGTAGCAAAAATAAAAGCAAACTTTGTATGATGTGGCTGCCATATTGTTGTGTCATGTAAGAAAGTCAAACTACACATAAATAGATGAAACCTATACAGTGTGTGTGCATGTGTGTGTGTGTGTGAGTGTGTGCGTGGGTGTATTTGTAATCTCTTCAAATTAAAGGCTAATAAAATACTTAAAATATTAAATGATAAACATAGTATTAAAGGATCAAGTCTGATTAGCATCTTATACAAAGCTATGGAACGATATATCATAGAACTAATCAATAAGGACATAGGGAACCTCTAAACACCGGACCAGTCTCAGTTTGGATTTATCAAGGGTAAGTAAAGCTTATTCAGCCTGGTGGACTTTTTTGATAATGTCTCCAAAGCAATGGATGAAGGTAAAATGGTACATACCACATACCTTGACCTGACCAAAGCTTTTGACACAGTCCTTCTCTCAGGCAGATTGCCAAATGGATCACAGATAGAATGCAGGAAATCAGAATAGGGGAAGTTACCTCCACAAAGTATCCAGTCACCAGTGGAGTCCCTCAGGATTTTGTGATGGGTCCTCCCATGTTTGACATTTACTTCTCTGAAGTAAATGCCAATACCAAAGAGCTCTGGCTAACTAAGTTTGCAGACAACTGCAAGTTAGGAGTAGTCATTGAATCCCCAAATGACTTAGCCAGAAGGTCTGTCTCAAATAAAAAACTGGGGCCAGAATCAAGGACTGAAACTAAATGCCAAAAAATGCATTATTGTATCCTGTTGGAAGTTATCTACGCTGTGTAACTACCACACTGACAATATGCCCCTAAGAACTGATCTGGTTGTTCAAGATTTGGAAACTAATGTGGACAGTGACCGAACTGTCAACCAACATGTGTCCATTGTTGTGAGAAAGTCCTTCTGTTTTGTACAGCTTATAAACAAAGGGATTGTGTCGAGATCTAGGATGTCATTGTTCCCCTTTACTTAGGCCTCATCAGGCTGATCATTGAGTATAATGCACCTTTGGCATGTAACTATCTAGACACATGCAATAACTGGAACACCCACAGAGAAATCTTACTAAAAGGATACAAGGCTTAGTGATATGTCCTACATGGACCAATCTAAAGGCCTGTCACTATATTCTGTATCGTATAGACTGCTAAAAGGTGACCTGTATCTGGCATATAAGGTTTCCTCTGAACCAATACAGATGGATTTATTACATATCACCAAGTCAAATGGCATCAGAAATACTTGGTCTAGGGATCTAAACCTCTTCTGCGACATCAGCAGAATGATTTGGAGGGACACATATATCTCACAGAGGATACCAGTGCTCTAGAACAAACTCCCCACCCTCATAAAGCAAAGTTCATCCCCGTCCATATTCAAGCAAAACTTGGATCTGGAGATGGGAAACAGAAAATTTACCCAAGGACTGTCCCCTGTAATACTACTGGACAGAGACAGCTCCTAAATACTTTATCTCATGCATGAGTCCCCTCAAATTATCTATGGTATGATCCCAGTTATCCTGAATAAGGGCAATATATAATTATTGATCATGGGATGAGTATTACTGATCTACACCAAATAGGATAGGTTTATTTGAGCACCAAAAGGGAAACTGACTAGACTTAAGATGGCCCACAAGTGCATCTAGCTTAGTACTTACCAATGAACCTATGAGTCTAAAAGTGTAACTGAATATGAGAACAAACATTCAGAAAACTGGTAAAACACTGAAATCTGGTACATTCTGATAACAGAAAAATAGAAAAAACACAAAATAAGTAGAAATATAACAAGGAGCTATCACAAGAAAAGAAGTGCTATATTTAAAAATATTTGAATGCCATTGCTGTAAAGCTCAGTCACACTTCAGACATATTAAACTATACTTTAATCCACCATGATGGCATTAGCATCATTATTTTAATAACAGGTGAACTTTTCTATTCATTTACAGTACATATTCGCCCATGTTGCTCTTGGCTCACATATATCATACTACAGTGCTGACAAATGGAAGTACAACTTCACTTTTCAGGCCCCCTGTTGAGAAAATGCTCACAGATCCATTTTATGGACACCACATCTTTTTTTTCCTAAAAATTTATGTCAACAATAGGCACATGGAATAATACAAATGAATAAGTAAATCTTCCCAAACATAAATATCTTTCAACAGATTTTCATTTCAGAGCAAATATTTGAGAAACATTACAATAATATGCACATCACACTATACAGGGGAATACAATTAACTTTTTCACCTTGTACTTGAAATGACTGTCAAAGAAAGTAATGCTTCATGCATTGGTTGTGTTTCTAGTGTAATGCTCACAGTGGAAAGTCTGTTGCTATGTATGGTTTATTTTAACATGTTTCAAGGTCTACTGGGATTTTTGTCATTCTTTCCTTAAGAAACTTAACACAGTTCAAGAAAAATTTAGATTTGTTTAGTTAATTTCTATGTGCTCCTTTTTTATTATTTTCATAGTGCACACAATGTGTGCCATGATACAAAAAAAAATCAAATGGATTTTTTTCTGCGGCTTAGTGGTATAACCGAAGCAGGATAACATTTTTGCCATTTTATTTATGTCCATAAATGAGCTATTTTTAATTTTGAGAGCCCTTGTTTTAAACAGATGACTGGAAACTACAGAATATTTATGTCCTTACAGAAATAAAGATGACATTTATTATTACAGATCTCAGAAAGACTGGTTTTCATATTGCATGGGCTCTTGTCAAATCTAGGCTGGCTTTTTAATTTACCAACAAGGAACATGCTATTATCAAGCAGTAATAACAGAAACATATCTCTCAAACTGTTAGTGCAATAATTCTGAAAATAGCCAAAAATAACAGGGTAAAAGGCCCAGAATTAGTGACAGATTTTTTAACACTGCTCTGATGTACTCAGGAATTTGATAGAATAACAGGTTTTGTATTAGCATGCAGCTTCTGAAGGATATGAAACCTGATACTCAAAATGTTTATCATTATTTAGTACTAAAGATTTAACAGAAAACCATATGTTTTATGAGGACCAGACACCAAATATCTAGCAAGAACCTGGACATTCCGCAAATTTTAATATTCAAAGATTTAAAAATCACATGTTTTATGAGGAATATATGGGAAATAGGAGGGAATAATCTGAAAATGCTGCAAAATTCTGGACAGTTCAGGGTTAAGAACAGAAGGTTCAACAGCTTA